>NC_135497.1:201647356-201805260 GCF_052857255.1 Amblyomma americanum | reverse complement strand
TTTTAACTCTTCTTTTTTTTTAGCTCAGTACAGTAACAGGATTTGAGCTCATGTTGTTTAAACCAAAATGTTATCTGAGGGAAACTGGTAAGCATCACAAAATTTTTATTCAGCAGCCCTCATCGCAGCGTGATGTGATGTGAAGCGAGAGTTTTAATGACGTAAGAATGACCCTGCATTTCGAGACTGGTGGTGCACGGTGTCTGGAAATTGGTGATTATTGACCGCGATAGCTTCAATGCACCGACCGTCTGGGGAGAAAAAAAGGCGTAGACGCCCCTTTTATACAGAAATCCAAAACTTCAAATTCACGGATTTCTTTCTCTTCATATATATTTAAACAGGACGTCATCGGTTGCTTTCTTTGGTTCCAGCCGGGTTGACATTGTCTAGGTGACGCGGTTCACGACCACTGAAAACAATGCCAGTGCTGCTAGAATCCATGGAATTATTTCCGCGATCTCCGATATGGCCTTTTCCAAGACATTCTGCTTTGCAATACCCCGTAAGAGTGAGCGAGGGAATGCCGAAGATTGAGCTCACCACGGAACGAAGCCGTCGCGCAGGATGATGTCGACCCTGTGCGCTCTTTCACAGTAGACCTCCTGCAAAATGTAGCCTCCTACAACTAGCAAAACGTTCGCCTGCATTTCCTCTGTTTGGGTGGTGGAAGCACGTCGAGAAATTTGCCCGATGAAACCACGCTATTGTAAAAGGCTCAGTGGCTCATTCAGGTGGATGCAGTTTTTATCGACTATTTTTTGGGGAACGGAACTCTGTTAAATGCATTTCTGTGTCGACTTCGAACCTTGATCGAAAGTCTTGTCACCACAGCCACACTGCACGTATCACCACACCTCTTACGAAGCATTCGTCTTTCTTTTTTTTTTGTTCTGCGTGAAGCATCCCAACTGCATGGAGACACTAATCAGCCGAGCACGAATGAGTGCCGACGGCGCAGAAACATCTTTTCAAGTTATTCTCAGCACTGATGTTAACAGCATTCTACCAGGTTTTTTTTCTTTTTTAACAATGGCTACTGTGGCGTGAATAACCTAGGGACAGTCGGCATACCCGCTCGCATTGGAGAGGAAGCTACGAGATCAAGGCGACGCATCCACAAGTGTGTTCAGCGCGCTCCCGAGCCGAGCACACGGGTCTCGAAGCTGTCGCCTCGCGGTGGAGACTCTCACTCCACTTCGAGCAAGTAGTGACAGAGTAAGCCTGTGCTCGTTTGACTCAGCGCCATCAATTTCCGGACCTCGACGGCGTTGCTAAGCGGACTGCTGCTGAAACCCGCGCGTTACCACAAACAGTGACTACATTAAGGGCCGTTTGGTTAAATGCATTAAGGAAGTGCATTCAGGACCATCCTAGTGTTTACATTACTTTGAAGTAGCCCACTACGGGACAGCAAAACTCGCAGAAACGGCTCGCGAATGCGCCGCGCTGCTCCGGATGTCAACCTCGGCGGGCATGCACTAACCCGTTAGCATTAAACCGGAACTGCGCCAATTCGACTTCCATCTCCAGGCGGGGCTTTGACGCTGAGGCGCCATTGAAGTGGTGCCCGTCGCTCTGGCACCAGAGGAGGGCAAGCCGGCAGTGACGGCGGTTTTCGCAGGGCACGAGTCGTTGGCGGATGGAAGGACGTCTTCGGGGGCCCGAGCGCGATTTCCGGTCTGGAAGTGGTGCCTCGACCGGGCCGGATGTTCGACGTTCGAGGCGGCCGTGTTCCGGTTCGTTTTAGGAGACTCGCTTCCCGCTGCGCGTTGCGGTGCGCTCGCTTCGTGCCCATCCATAAGCCGAGGTGTTTACTGCAACTGATAGGAAATAAATTGCCACTGCGAACAACTTTTCTATGTCGACAAGAAGTAGGGTAGCCAACGTCCCGAGGCGGCCGCTTACTTGATTGAGCCGCGCTGCACGCCCTCTACCGAGTGCCTCTCAAAGATGCACCCGAGGCCATCCGCCCGCCACGCGGCCGGCTATCCCGTTGGCCGCGCTACGGGTGCGTCTTGGTTAGTGCGAGCGCTTCCAAACAGATTCGCAAATTTTATTAGGTCCAGGGAAAACTATCCTTCCTAAATCTGCGCTGAAAGGCTTTGCACTTCTCGAGGTTCCATAACGAGAACGGCGTTTAAGGGCTGTACGCCCCCCTCCCCTGCATTTCATTTTTTTTCCTTCACTTGTGTGCCCTACGGAACGAACAACCTACAGAAGCTGCGCATTGCTGATTTTCTTTTGCTAGTTCGCCGTAAACACTTGACGTGGGCATCGTACCTGTACGGGATATCTGTTTTTGTCTCAAGGAAGGCTTCGGGGCGTTCGAAAGGAGCCAAGGAACATTTGAATGCCTGTGATTTGTTATCCATGGTAGACAGTGGACATTTGAGCGCGTTTCTTGAAACACAAAGTGATCACGGGACGATGAAGTCCGATGGAGCTTGCCAACATTTCGAACAGTGGACGTGTCTGATCAAAGCGTTCATCATTGGCAGGGTTTAACCAGGGCCTTCACTCCAAGGAGGGAGACCCGGTGAGGAGGAGGAGGGCTTGAAGAGGGAAGTGTGTTAGGAGGAGAAGCGTGAATCTTTCCCAATCATGATGGCTGCTCGAGAGAATTGACCGGCTGACCTATAAAACTGTGAAAAGAAATACGCCAGATAAGCAGAAAAGGAGTCCAGGAGTGAGGGAGGGGGGAAGGCAGAGATATGGCGAAGGTGGGCTTGAAAGCCTGTGACTACACATGGGGAGCTGCGAGAGGGGGCATGGTATGATTGTGTGCACAGACTTGGGTATACTAGAATAACACTACTGAGGTTTAAAGCCGAACGAAATAGCGGGAAGTGAAGAAAATAAAGTGCGTTGAAGAGAAAGAGGGAAAAGAAGGAGACGGAGGGAGTACGAAATCAAAGCGTTCCTGAGAAAATGTAGCATGCAGCGGGTGGTGCAGAGCAGAAGGCAAAAGAAGATAATAATAAATGATAATAAAAAGAGGAAAAAAAGAGAGGAGAAGAGGGCGGGTAGGGAAGGGGGTTGGGTGAAAGCAACCACGAAGTGGCGATATGCAGTACTGAAAAAAATTTCGTACACTGATTTCTTTTGTATCATTTTTGCTTTTACTACGCCCAAGACAATTTTTAAGAATTACCGGAGAGATTACTTCGGAGATGTTGATCACTTCTGGTTCTAAGGTTTTAAATATATAGATTAATAATGCCTCTCTGTATCAGCTATCCCTTGCAGATTTAGTTTAGTTTAGTTTATGGGGGTTTAACTTCCCAAACCTACTCAGGCTATGAGGGACGCCGTAGTGAAGGTTTTTTTTTTTCTTGGGGGGGGGGGGGGTATCAAACTGTCCTGCTTTACTTGGCGCCACATAAGATTTTTAAACAGCAAGACGGTGTCGGAAGCACATTGTTTCACACATTGCATGTATAGCTTACTGCCGAGTCTCAGTGGCTGCTGCTCAGCGCGATAATGAGGCTTGGACTTGGTCAACTCCGTCTTTGAACCGCTATGCATGCGTGGAATCGCGAAAATGCTGGTCTCAAACGGTGTAAAGGAAGTATTCAGCACCGGAATTTTTAATCGGTACTAAACATTTTACAGAGGAATACGCCATGGTGTATGCAGTGCTGGATTCAGACTAATAAATTGCATGTTGTCAAATATAATATTGCTATCAATATTATCATCGCTGTCTCTACCATCACACCAAAAGCCCGTTGAGCAGTATATTCGTCGCGCTTTCCGTACTGTTCTCTCATTCTCGATACTGTTTCTCGTTACGTTTATTTTAGCATTCGCCTCTCATTCAAATTTTATTGGATTAGTGTATGGGGATATTTTCAGATTGTGTTTTCTGTATCATAGGTGCATTCTACTCGGTTTGAAAAAAAAAGAGATGCTTAGATGTCCTCTATTTCACTTCCTTATAAAATAATTTTTTTGGTTGTGATTTAAACCTCCGCCATGGTAATAGCTTCTTTTTCACGCGTGCGATTTTTTTAAATGTCTTAACAGCAGGACGTAGGAGGATTGTTCTCAATGTTCCAAGGATAAGATAATAGCAAGAACTCAGGGCCAAGAACACAATTTTATTTTCAAACCAACTATCCTGAACGTAAACGCACGGTACGCACTGTTTTTCAAGCTTTGCGATTCCTGAAAAGAAGAAACATTCGTAGCACCACAGGAAGCTTAGCTCATCCGAATCGTTGAGCTTCAAGAAATAGGTGTCCTCCAAAGCTATTCTTGACGTGTCTTAGAAATAAGTCACAGGCAGTAAGCCGGAGAATAGACTCCTCGGTTGCCGACTTTTACCCCGCAATCTCATACAGCGTCTTGATCAAAGTAAAATCTGTGGGCTACTACCCTGTCATGAAGAAGCAAAATGTTTTTGCTCAATTTTCCTAGGAACATTTCTTTCATTACTTCAGGAGACAGAAGCCGCACTTGGGGATTACGGACCCTGTCAGCGCTGCTTTTGGAGATAAGTAATTATTCATCCCCCCCCCCCCCCCCACCCAAAAATAAAAAAAATCCGCCGTGGTGTTTCCGGCTCGGGCTCTTTTGTATTTGACGGGCGCAATAGAATTATTGTGCTTCCAGATGCCCTCTTGGTTGCTCTCTGAAAGGGGAACTGAAGAGGTTTAAAAATTCGACGAGCTTAAACGCGTCGAATGTATGAAACTTGCAGAGAAAGCATGTGAAGTGTTTTTGTGCTAGCATTTGAAACGTTGACCTAATCGCCGAATACACCTGCGTCGGCGTTCAGGCTTCTCCACAGTGCATTGCACCGGGCAGAGGCCGCATTGATGACGTCATATATGGTGGCGCTATGTTTCCGGCGAAGAAAAGGTTGCTTGAACGAAGAAAATTACTGCTACCGACGATGCCATGAAGCGCTGTTTGGCGGCATCGGACGACACAAAGCAGCATGTAGGCGATGGCAGCGGAAATCTGAAATTTCGGCAAAAATGACGTCACACCGAGCTCCTCCGCACTCCTCCGAAGCTATGATGGAAGTCCGAGAATTTGTCGGTGATCGCGCCACCATTTTAAATCCTAGTGCATACCTACACGGCATGACATAGAAGCACCATACTTTCGAATCCTTCAAAGTCGTCAAATTCTCAACAATTGTGTCACCTTCCCAGTGGTAGATCCAGATTTCATCCCAGACTCCAACCGCCTGTCAAAGCATCCCTCATCAGCGCTCATTATGTCTAGCATTTCGGGGCAACATTGCACTCGATTTTTATTTGTTTCAGTTGTCTGGATAAAGGGCACCGAGTATGAGTGTGCATTGCCCGTGTTAATGCCCGGTCCCGTAGCAACATTAAGAGCCCTCACTGGCTATTGCTCGTATTCATATCTCCCACTTTGCAGCACAACTCCTCAGTTGCGATTTCAAGTGGGCGAGCAGCCTTCCAGGCGAATACGATTCTGTGCCAAAGGCTGCCTGCCATGCCTAAACAAACGCTCAAACTGTTTTACACTCGCTTTTGATGGTCCGCAGTCCCCGTACACCCTCCAAATGCGCTCACCAATACTTGCGAGCGTCAATCGCTTTTTCGTGAAAACTTCCGTCCCATGCTGCGCACCATGCCGTATTTCGCGTCATCCGTTGCCACCGTGTTACCTTAAGCGCGGTGCGATGCGAGATGGAGTTCGAGACTGCAGCTACGTGACACTTAACCATTGATACAAGCATGATGCAGTATTCATGCAATATTGCAATGTCTTCTCGCCATGGCGTCATACACGGGCTTAAAATTCACTTAATTCTTCTTGTGTGTATGTCCAGTCTTCGCTAATTAGAACAGTTTTTTCTAAGGCTACATGCAGCTGATGTCACCAAATGAGTGAGTGGGCCACTTCTGGGAATTTCTCGCGCTAATGTAAGATTTGCGCACGGAAGATGTCAGTGACCACGACGGTCGTGAGAGCCCGGCCTAGGAGAGCAAAGGCGCGACCGTTCGTAGTGCGAATAGTGATGAAATTTCGTCTCGCGATTTGCCAATACCACATGTGCCCCACGCAACGTCGCCACGTTTTAGTGAGTCGGAGTGAAAGTTAAATTTGCCAGTAATGCTCAAGGGGGCGTTCGTGTGGCCAAGAATTGCAGCATTGGTTGCCTTTATTGTCTTTTGCCTTTACGTTCCATTAGCCCGCTAGGCTTTCAGCTGCACCAAACGCAAGCGAAGGAAGCGAAGGGAAGTACCTAGTAGTAAAACGTCACAGCTCAGGGGTGTTAATCTTTTGGTAACACGCAAACGTTCATGCCTACATTTTCGTACCATGGGATAAAAACACACAAGCGCAACGCATTTTTCTTCGTTCACACAGCACTTGCACCAAAGTGAACTCGCATGAAGGGAAAAAGGATGCGTGAGACACATAATGTTTAGAGTACGACGTGCAACTAACGCCAGTCTTGCGCTGGTGGTTAAATTCCCCTCTCTCTTTCTCTCTATTTTGCTGAGTAGCGTCCGGGTTTTAAAGCCGGCAAATTTTGATTCCGCCCTCAGTACGGTGGCGATGAGCCGTGCTAACAACATTTGCTGCGAGAACCTCAATTTATCTGTAAGTGCAGCAGATGAGGGACTCAGCAGTGGACTATCCCTGCCTGAAGTTACAAGCTTAGTGCACGTCGCTCTAAATGTCGCAATGGTCACGAATAAAAAGAGTGCTTTCGTAAAGCTTGCGATACTCATTCGGCAGTTCAAAGCCGTGTAATTTTAATTCAGTGAAGACGACGCTATAGCCTAATCAAGTTAAGGTCACTAATTTTCGCATATTCTTGCTTCAAACTTTCACATAAGGCGTGTAGCATTCATGACGGGCTAGACATCGCTTCAAGCGCAGGCAACAGCGGAGAAATTGCGCCTCGTTTCCTTCTCTGGGCTCCACATACTCAGCGTTGCAAGAAGCACAGGAAGACACACACGCGTGGACACTGTACGAATTCTGGCCAGAACGCTGTAATTGGGTTATGACGGGCATTGTGTTTCTTTCGTTCGGGCTCGCTTCATTCCACTGCCTTCAATTTCCTCCAATATACTACAACGCATTTCAAAAGTTAAGTTCTTGTGACTACTGAGAGAAGGTAATTCCAGAGTAAAATTTGGGTAGTGAGCGAAATTAGGAAATAAAAGCCTTGCGATAGTGGCTGTACTCTCCACTCTATCTCTGCTGCTGTCTTTAAGGTATGCTGACTCTATTTGGCCTACGGCTGACAATGTTTAATTTCTCTTAATTTTTCACTGGTAGCGACCAGAAAATGGTAAATACCTTTAGCATAGTGTATCAAAGCCAGGTAACACCATTTAAAAGCGCCTGCACCTGCGAATCAAAGATGTCGTTACACACCTTCCAGAAACAGTAAAAAAAAAGTTAAAACCGAAGAAACGAAAAGAAATGAAGCAAGAAAATATGGTGTCAGATAGGAAAGTAAAATAAAACAACAAAGAAGAAATGTGGAGATTGTTGCGGACGCTTGCTTTAGCGCACTGACACAAAGGTTACTCGTCGCGCAGAGAAGGCCAGCGCATTCGAAAGGCAGTGAGTTCTCGCTAACCCTTGAAAAGGTAACAAACAGGTGAGAGGAAGGAAAGGGAGGCTTCTCGCATCCCAGAGAGGTATCGTTAATAAACAGGTGTCGGGTAACGTACTAATAGATTTACACCCTGGTCACTAACCTACAGCGGTTTACATGACGGCGCAGAGAAACCCCTTGAAACCGTTAGGCCACGCCGATACAGGTTCTTTAAGCGCCGCTGTATTCCAAAACATGCACGTAATACGAGATACCGATGGACAGCCACCAAATGTAGGCGGGAAACATGTGTGAAGTGCATGAACAAATCAAGAGCTCTAGGTGACATCCAGGCCCAGGTCTGGATAAAATAAACGAAGTTCGACAGTTCAGCGCCATTATTTCCCCAAGCATGAATATGCAGCGCGTGAACCTATTATGATAAATGTACGTCGAGGAAACGGTGGCAATGTGCAAAAAGATTGCAAGAAATGAAAAGAAGCATACAAACAAAGTAAAGCTGAGGGATGCATTTGCGAACGCCTCGCCGCCGCTTCATGCCAAGGCGAACCCCGTCTGTTTGCGCTCTTTTTTGTCCCAAGTTGGCAGAAACGGTTCTTGGCTTTTGCCGCGAATGCTGCTGATGCTGCGCCAGAGGTGAAGGCAACACGTTCTGAGCGTTGGGCAGCGAAGCGGGTAGGCCTCCCATTTTCGCTTCATGAGACAGCTAAGAGTCAATACGTAATAATGGATTGTATCGGAATGTGTTCCTAACGTCCAAATTTTTCGAAACCTTTGCCTGTTATGGAGTCAGTTTATTGCACATAGTTTAGTTATGAACAAATGTAATGAAGAACTTCGTCATCTATTTTCTAATTCTAGAAAAAAAATGAAGCGTAATGTATAACTCCGTAAAATCTAACGCCGTATGCAGTAGCCCCTATTAAAAAAAACGACCGCATTAAACGCTACAAATTTGGAGCCACTTCAGTGTCTACTATTCCCAGGAAAAACTACCGTTCACAAAAACATCTGCCACTAACAACTGCGTGTGTACACCCTTCCATTTTTTTTAACGTGAACGCGGGAGCGTCGACTGCCCAGCGCTGCTGTGCCGGAAGAAGGACAGGAGAGGAGAAAGCATGCGAGGCAAGAGCATGCCCACAATTCTTGAGGGAAAGCTGGTGGCGCTACACTTCATTCGCCATAGAGAAACGCAGAAATGCCGGGAAGACGAGGTTTCTTACTTGACTTGGCTATTGTTTGGCATAAAACGTGTATTCAGCCGTAAAAATACGACTCTTCTCGAACAAATCGTGCGAAAATTTTCATACCAGCCTAGCACCGATTTTTCACCTGCGTTAAATTCATTGAAGAAATAAAAACTCGGTATCGGAATAACTTAATCTGCGTGCAGAGGAGAGCATCGCGGTGCAACTACCAATTCCGAGGTGCAATCCGCGCTTTCATCTGCCTAACATTAGCCAAGCCAAACATGAAACCTCGTCTTCCCGGCATTCCCGCGGTGTATGAAGTGCTCTTCAAGAAACTCGCATGGACGCGGGCACCAGCTTTCCCTCTGGGTAATAGTTAGAAACTCTACTAACTATTCCTGCTGCTCGAGTAAGCGTCGTCTGCTAGGTTCTGATTAGTGCGAAGCAGCCCCTGCTCATCATCGGCTGTTATGCATTGGAGGCCCAAGAAGCTGCGACCTATTGTTTTTATGCGCTGCATATAGCATGGATGATTTTACAAAAAAGCACACATTCGCGAACAGCTTGGAATGCTCAAGAAACCAGTTGCAAAAGTTACTTACTAAAAACTCATTCAATAGGACCCTTCGTTAAAACTAAGCTCTCGAGACGCTACTCGCTGATGCGGAGGGGGCTTCAACCCCACCGCAGGCCACCGGTGTTGCAGATTGCTCTTTAATTCCACCGGTGGCACCAAAGTTGGTGACGGAAGGGCCCAGGGGTTGCCTGACTCGTTAAGATCCGCAGGTCCTGGCTCCGAAAGACGGCGTCGGACTCTGTTAAGAAGGAAACAGTACAGTAGGTTTATTTTTACATTTCTACAGTCGAGATAGGAGTGTGCCGGTAAAAAACCAGGAACCCGTTAAATACCCTACACATTCCCCAGACCCCTGACTGGGGAATAAGGTTCAGATAATGAAGTCCAATCCACTGAGCAGATGAAGACACTGGTTGTACAGCCCACGGCAGGTGGCGGTGCTGATGCTCTCTCGCAGCTCGGTCGATGGAAAGGGGGAGACAATGCTCTAACACTGTTGCGTCGATGACCACGGCGACCAGGTCGATGCCTACGTTGAAAAGGAAGGTACGCCGATTCCCAGCAGGTGGACAGGGACAAAGACGCATCGAACACTGGCGCGTCGATGTTACCACAGCTGTCATGTGGCCGACCCCGTGGGAAAGGAATGTCCAGCCGACTCCCAGCAGGAGGATGAACCTCGCACTTCCCCGCCTGTTGGCCGAAATGCTGGAACTCGGTCGAGGTCGCAGCCGTCTTTCAATTATCCCCAGCGTGACCGACGAATAGCATCACTCCGTAAGGCGAGTCGAGGCAGACACCGCCACCTGGCGCCGCCATGTCACTGCTGCTTCCGCGAACGCCGGACCTCGCAGCTGCACGTCTTCCCGATGACTCATCTGCCTTGAGGTTTGCGTTCTAGAAATTCCTCCCAGGTCCGAATTCTTCGATCTTAACACCCCAAATGCAACCAGGGCCTAGCGTCGTGCTTGGAACGTTGTGCGTTTGCACCAGTCCACAGCCACAAACACGGAACAGATAAAGCACGAAACAAACACTCTCAGAACTCGGCCGTAAAACTTGCTTCACAGGGATTGCTTCGCACGAAACAAAAGAGCCAGGCAGACGACGCTAGCTCCAGCGGCATTATCGGCGCGCATGCTCGTTCCCTCTCCCGTTTTCCGCTTTGGTTCGCCTCGGCGCCGCTGCTCCGGGCAGTCGACGCTTGCGAATTCGTGTTAAAAAAATTGGAAAGCTGTTCATTCAGCTAAAGTTGGTGCATTAAAGTGACACAGTAACCGGAACGCGCAGCAAAGGGAACGGTAGGAAGGCTTTACGGAATGCGACGAGCGTCCTGAAAGCAATAAAACCTCCCCTTCATGGTTAAATGCAACAATGGCGCATCGAGGCGCTGGTCGCGCAGGTGAGCATCAACAGAACACTACGCCACTTGCCACCGCGTGTCCGGGGGGCTACTGGCCAGAGCACTGATGCAGCATCGTCGGAGCGTCCAAGAAAGCACGCACGCAGCGGTAATTACAGTATTCAGCATGAGCCTTCACCTTGTTATTACTACGAGCTTTACGGAAACATGGTCATCACAACGAAATGCAAAAATATTTGACACTGATAAACCACATTGTGCACAGGCGCTTGTAAAAAGCAACATGACGACAACGCTGAACACTCTGTTCCCACACACGTGAACAATTCTTAGGGTTTTAACTTTGTTAAACCTAATATAGTGCGAAAGCATTGGCTTTTTACAGCGAAGCCGTATACCTCTGTCATCCCAGGAGATTTTCGCGTCATTGTGGTGAGCAAAAAAAACAAACGGCAGGCTGAAAATTGAATGCAAACAGCATACCTCCTTTGAAATCAGGCATACTGCATACAACTGAGTACTCGTTTTGAATAGGAAAACCCACAAACATGCATCAAAACCACATGATGGGTGATAAGGCGCGTGTGAACAATAAAAACATCCGACGCTTTCCGGTAAACATTAGGTTTAGAGCTGTTTCGAAAGGGGTTGACATCATCTGAAGCCCCCGTGTGAAGTACAAACCACATTATGTATGATAATGGCGCCTGCAAACAATGCGAAACACGTTCCTTCTCCACGCGTGTGTTTCCCTGTAGAGATTACGGTTGCGTAACCTACTCCCAGTGGAAAAGTACCCAACAACGTAGAAATCACGCAGTGACGTCGCCACGATTTCATATATAACTGGGAGACCGGTCTAGCGAATCATTCAGTTCATTCCAGGCTACCGTGGGTAGACCACGAAAAGTAAAGACGCCGTCTCTAGTTTCACTCTTTGTAGAGCCACGTCTGTGAATATTCAAGTGGCGTCGCAATGGGCAATTGGGTGTCGTTTTACAGCTTCGCTTTCCAACCACCTGCACAACGTGGATTGGAACCAGAAGTTTTTTTCTTTTTTTGGCAACGTCCTGGTCAAATTTTGGAAATGGCCTGGGCCAAATTTTGGAGGCCATTATCGTCTTGGGTACAGTCAATTATGGCTGGACATCGATATGGTCCAAATCCATCAATGTCATATTTGTGGGGTTGGTGGGCCAAATTTTGGTGGTGGTCAGGGCCAAATTTGGAGGGCACCATCGTTTTGGGCGCGGTAAAGTTCGGAGGCGGCCGGGCAAATTTGGAGCTATCTATTTGTTTTATGCTTTTTTTACTTAATATGACGGACAAGATTCTTGATTGGTGTGTTGGTGAGCGTATGAGTGCTTTCGCACCAAAAGAGTTTTACATGGGCCTTGAGTCACAGCCTAAGCGGGCTGCCGGTTCTGCAAGTCCGAGAGAGAAAGAGAGAGAGCGCTCGAAACAAGTGAAAATTTATTTCTAGAAACAAAAATGGCGCGCTCTTTTTAAGCAAACACAGAAACAAAGGCTTAACTACAGTAGTTTAGGCCCATGACCCTCATATTTTACTTTAATTTTCTCATCTAAATTTTTTAAGTACTTGGCGGAGTAACAGCTTAATTTTGGCGTCCTTTTAACTGAACTTTCGAATAGATGTTGCTGGCAGTAGGTTTTGGCACGCGTTTGTTCATTCGTATGCGATCCTGTACAGCATAACGCGATTTGTTCCCAGGCAGTCTAAATTATCCGGAGCCCTCCCCTGTGGGGGACCTCATAGCCTCAGTCGCTTTGGGATGGTAAACCCTATAAACAAAACCAAATTTAACGCTTTTTGATGATGATTTCAGAGTTAACCTACTATAATTAAACTGTTCAATCATGGTTTATTTTCGCAAGATGGCTGCCACGAATTCGCGAGCTAAGCTAGCCAAAGCATTCTTCTTTCTTGCACCGTTATCTCACCTGCGAGATAAATGACCGTCTCGGCAGGAAAAATCTCATGGTAACTTGTAGCCAGAGCATAATTGTTTTGTGGTTTACGGGGTTTGAACGTCCCAAAGCGATTCATGCCGTGAAGGACGCCATAGTGAAGGGCTCCGAAAATTTCGACCACCTGGGGTGCACTGACATCGCACAGTACACGGGCCTCTAGCATTTCGCCTCCATCTATACTGTACAGTATGTCTTATACTTAGAGAGATCGCGAGAAATGGTTAAACTGGCTTTCAAGAAAAGTAGGTATCACCGCGAAGGTAAAACAAAAATCAGCAGAGAACTCGAAAGGAGCAGCCTGGTAACGCAGGAGGGGCGTCGGATGCACGCCATGGAGCTTCCGTGGCAGGCCACGGCGAAATGCCCAATATCGACGCATTGCTTGAAAGAAACGCCTTGTATCGATCAGTCAGCATTTGTCAGCCACACCGACGCTCAGAAACGCGTGAAAAATTGAGGGGAAAGTAAAAGAAGCGGCACAACCACCCTTTCTCATCTATCGCATGTCGCAAAGTTCCAGAACCGCAACTCTCGAAGGCGTAGTTATCACCCGACCATGTAAAACCGTTTCTGACGAAATTAAAATGCAAGTGTCGTAATTTTTATTTGAGCAAGCTTACGTTGCTTCTTCCTTATTAACACAGCCCTGCAGGGGAGCGCTAATCAGTGCAGCTGGGACTCATTTGTACGGATTCCTGTGAGGAACGTTCAACGCAATTATTAAAGAAAAAAAAGCCGGCAAAAACTAACATATCTGAAGCCACATTTTCATCTTTGGCAGGCGCCATGAAACGACTTATGCGTGCCAATTAGCAAGCTAATTACTGGAGTTTTGGTAATTACCTCCTAAATATTTTTTCTCGGGTCACAGATGGCGGACAAAGAGAGGAAACCTTCTCCATGTCGTGTCTGAATTACGTTCGGTTCCTCGAAAAACAACGTTCGCGGTGCGAGACGCTGTTCGCGTAAATTGCGCCTCCTGGTCCGCGGCCATCCTCGCCCGCTGGTGGGGCTGTGGGTGCTCGCAGCTTCTGAGCGCCCGAAAGCCATGCCGACCGCCGTGCCAGGCCTCCGGCCGGTGCGCCTTGTTGCTGGCTACATTGCCGGGCGAAATTTTGGGATCTCTCTGTAACTTCTTCTTTTACGATGTGCAAGACCCAATGCACGATTCCTTGCTGATTACTCGTGCAGGCATCAGTTCCACCTCGCCATTTTCTCCAGTAATCTCTTTTCGTGTTTGTTATTTCTCTCCATTCCACCCCTCCACCTCCCCCCCCCCCCCCCCACACACACACACACACATTTTTTTTTTTTTTTGCCGTCAGCACCACCAGGAGTGGTGGTTATAAATTTAGTTCTGCTTTTCATACTCAGTCCTTGGCCCGTTTGCCGAATAACATTTCTATTATTATTAGTTTTGTTAATTACGAGAGTACTCAACCACCAATATAGTTCACAGAAACCGTTGCAGAAATGAACTGAGTATGGCGAAACGGTTGGCGCTGCACCAGTTGTCAATTTTCATAAACATTTTGCTGCACAGCTGAATGTTGCAGTGCTATGCTCTTGCAGTTCTTCATTCTGTAGACGTTTGAAATGCCGACTGTTTAGTACGAACAGCTGAAAAATATATCCTTACGGTATCCGACCTCCATCCAATGTGTTGTATAGCAACTGGCGCAAGTAATAAATATCTTGAAGCCTTCGAGCGCGAATATATTCGTTTGAGTTCAGTCGTCTCCATAAGCATTATGCTGTATCTCTCTCGTTTTTTTTATTTCACAAAACACATCGTCATCTGCCTCCACCTACTATTACTGGGTCAGGCAGTCCGCGGAACAGTGGGGAAAACGAAAGAAACACAAATGTTGTATAGTTTTATAGGGCTTAACGTCCCAAAGCGACTCAGGCTATGAGGGACGCCGTAGTGGAGGGCTCCGGATAATTTCGACCGCCTGCGGCTCTTTAACGTGCGCTGGCACCACACAGTACACGAGCTTCTAGCATTTCGCCTCCATCGAAATAGGACTGCCGTGGGCGGTATCGAACTCGCGCCTTTCGGGTCAGAAGCCGAGCGCTGTAACAACTGAGCCACCACTGAGAAATGGAAAAGTGAAAGCCAAATGCCATGGAAACATCCATTGGCTCAAGAAAGTCAAGAAAGGCTAACAGAATGACATCACAGCTTCGAGGTTTTTTTTTCATTATTAATGAGGTAATGTTTCACAAAGAGAGGCTACGTTAACATCACAAATTAAACGTGGAATTCAGGCCTGGAGATCACATTATAGAGCTTCATTCTGTACCATAGACCCCTCACAAACACTGAAAACCCTGCTCTTAAGTTTCCAAGGCTTGTTTTGTTCGCGAACATTCAGAACTCAATATAAGGACTCAAGCAAGAACAGCCATGCTATTGACTTCTTCTCTTTAACATATACTGCCATTTAGAAGCTTTCTGCTTGCGTTACAGATTGTCTGGAAACTGTGGTCAAACAACTTTAGCCTAGAATTCAATTTTTCATGAAACTTTTGTCGTCCCAGGCTTAGTGCGCGCTAGTATTCCGCACCGCATAATGCAGCTTAGAATTATTGCGGAGGCAAAGACACTCAAGGCACAACATGCGTTTTAAGCTTTTGACTGAATCTCTACGTTTCTGCCATTAGGCTTCCGCAGAAAGAGCAAGGGGGCGCCAAGGACGCTTAAGCATTTATAGAGGAAGACTTTGCGCTTTCCTCCTACCCCGTTTCCGTGCACCCTCTGTCCCATTTACACGCGCCGCAAGGCATATGCACTAAGCGGGAAGTGGTGCTTCTCTGGCGCTTCAAATTAGATAACGAAGTGCACGATGGTTTAGCGGTGTTCTCTCCACTGCGAGCAAAAAAAAAATGGTTAGGACGAGAACGCTGCTCTGGAGCAAGGGCATGCACGTACATGTTCGTGCGAGCGCGGGAATAACTGCGTGCGCCTTGCGCCGTCGGAGAGCAATTCGGGACGTAATACGATGAGCTAATTTGGCACAACCGACGGCACGCTGGAAACTGCCGCACTACGCGTCTACTCCCCCTCCCTCCTTTTTACCCTTTTTCTTCCAACATTGTAACGAGCCACGTTGACCCCGCGAGGTGTTGGCCCCGCACGGATAATGATGCGCAATTCCAATGATCGCTTCGATCGCCAACGCCCGCGCCCATCCTCCCCGCCGCGTCATTACGGCTGTCCTTCTGCCACGCCGAGCGAAAACTTGGCAAACCGCTTCGGAATGTGACTCGTAATGCGCTCGCATATTATCTCAAGTTTCTTCCCCTAGAGAGTTTTCAAATCCAGGCCTTCAAAACACATTTCCTACGCTAGGTGCGCATCGCTCCAAGTTGCAGTCTCGTTCTGTATTTTTTTTTTGCTACACTCGGCAAACCAACACTATTCTTCGATACTCTGTAGTCGTAGAAAGGGCCTCATTAGTCATGTAATAGTTCCCCATCTTCTAATCAACGATTTGTTTTAAAAAATGCGCTCAAAAGCGTCTTATCTTCGTCAAAAGTTTTGACACAACATTTCAACTTCTCAAGCGAATATTGCCGTACTATAAAACGTGCTTCAAGGGACCACTCTGTTACGTGTATTCTGTTGCCTCTTTGTAAACCATGTCCCGTGTTTGTCTGCAAATAACTGCCAATACGCAACCATATCTCGTTTCTGTGTGTCGATAAACTTCCCAACATATGGCCGCTCCGTGAAATGGGAAAACCCATTCTCACTAATGGAACTAGTCCTGAGGTGCTTTCTCTTGAACGGCACCATTAATCCCCCATGTATACAGACCTCATATGGGGACTGCAATTTATCGTACTTTATTATAAAACTCTTGCAATGGTTTTCAATGTGTCACGAGCCACATGGTGTACTCAGGCGAGGGCATGACTAGATTCCCAACTTCCTGCACAGATGGCGCTTGCTGTCAACGTTCCCGGAAAAGCCACGGTCTGATGCAAAATACGCTTGCTTGAGGTCACTGCATGTACATAAAAACAAACAATAATTTGCTGAGACGATTTGGCGCTCTCTGACTGTAGCAGAAAAAAAAAAATATTTGGTCTTGAATAATATCAGCCTTTGTTGGTGCTTTTTTCCTGCGGCTGAAGACCGTATACGCGGAAAACAGCATTTGTGCTCAAGCAGGAACTCTATGCATAAGCAGTGTAGCCGAACGTACACCGCAAACTAACAAAAGTTTACCTGAAAAAAGCCAGGCATGGGGCCAAAACGCCGGTACTTTTCGTGTTCTTTATGCACGATGGAGTCTGTTTTGGCGGCATGTAGTTTTCGTGTGTGTAAAAGTGCCGCACTTGCTACACCGTGGACACAACGGCATTTTTGGAAAATATCTTCAAAGCGAGGACTGTCCACAGAAGAAATCTATGCTCTTTCGGGCCTGTCGTCTGACTCTGATGACGATTCCAAGGCGGACGATACGGGGCAGCTACTCACCGACCTTCGACACCTCGAGCGGCTCAGAAGACAGTAACGATAAAGTCGCATACGTCCAAAAGGCGTTTCAACAAGCTCTGGCATGTGGGCGGCCTCGAGGACATCGACCGCGAGAAAGGACAACACAGTGTGTATGTCACCAGGCCCTACAGCGTGGAAGGTTCCAGCTGGCACATGAGAGGTGTCGACCTCAGGGACTCCTTAGTTTCAATGTGCAGAAATGACGTCCGAACAAGAGGGTTTGAGAATGTTCTTATACGTAACGAATGCAGCAGTTGTGCAAGCCTGGGTCGTATAGAAGACGTACAAAGGTGCGGTGCATTTTATGGGGCAACTTGACTTCCGATGTGGCGCTGCCAAGGCGCTCATATTTCCCGGTGAAGCAGCACAGTGCTCGAAGCGAAGAGGCCGTCCATCCAACAATCCTTCGCCAGCGCCCATGACTATGAGGATGTTCCACTAAGTGTCTTTGAAGAAGAGCTGCGACGGCGGGCACCTTCTCCCAAAAAAGAGCGACAAAAAGAACGCCAGCCGCGGTCGAAGTCTTGCCTGCAGTAGCAAGACAAGATACCTCTGCTGTCGTTGCAACGTTTTTCTCTGTCCCGAACGCTTCGAGTCCTCCCACAGTGCATAAAGAGAATGTGCAAGACCCGTCGCCATCCTTTCATTTTGAGCTGTTGCCTCTTTCAGTGCTCTAGAATATATGCTCAGTATTTTTTAGAGTATTTCATCTTTCCTGCCTGCTTAAACCAAAGACCGAGACCGGCTTACGACAGGTTTTTCCCATATGGAGATACCTCGAAAAAGTAAGTACGAGGTTCTTTATTACTTGAAATAATTTTTTCCGCGACCTTTGTGGCTTCTGGTTGCCTATGTTTCACTGAAAAAGATTTTTTTTATCCTCTCAGTCAAACTCATGCATTAAATGGCTAACGAGAGCATATGGCACAAACAAATAACGTTAATTTATGCGTGACTTTCTGGGGTTTTTTATTATCATATGTTATAGCAGTGATGTCTGTGCGCATGAAAAGGGGAGGGGGTATATTTCCTATTTCTGTTCTCTAAAGTGTCCATGCCTATGTATTAGCACATTTCCTCTGGGAAATAAAGTGATAAGCACTATTCTTCGCCCCTTAAATCTTGTTGTTGGAAAGTCCTTCGGTCTTTTGCATGTGATGGAACATGAACATGATCTGTTTATTTCAAAGAAACACTATACAGGTGCGTCATGTGAAAACGCCAAATGCTAGATTTGCTGTCGGGGACGAGGCAAGCGGGAGAGGACAACAACAAAAAAAAACTCTGGTGTTTTACCAATTTGTACAGGCCGGATGTTTGTTTTTTCAGGCTAGCAACCCTATCAGTTAAAGAATAAAGAAAGTAAAGAAAATGCGACTATTTCGACCAAACTGCACAATAAAGGTCAGGAAACGCAGTCGTGAAACAATGCAGCTTCATAACTACCAGTTTCTTCGTGTCTGTGTCCATGCAAACGCCCTAGCAGCATACCATGCCGCGAAGGAACTTCCTTCTCCGACTGTACCCGGTATGGTTGATTGGGTGTATTAGCAATACACGATTTTCTTCAGTCTCTCAAAACGATTGACGACCTCCAATTCTCGCATGCTCATCCCAGGTTTTCTATTCTCTTTGTTTTGCTACCGTTTAACCGGAGTTTCATAAGTTGGCTTCGGCTTTATAAGGTCGCCAAACCCCTTTTGAGACTGGATGAAAGGCAAGCTGCTTCAAGGTAAATTATGCGTATGATTCGTGCAACCTCGCGGAGTGCAGAGTGTCGTTGGCGCTACGAAGCTGTTTACACTGTCAGTGTGGGCCGTGCGGGCTGAGCAACACTATATTTTCTTTCTTCTTTCTCTGCCCACACTAATATACGTATGTCAGTGTGGGCCTTTCGGGGTGGCTTCTTGGCTGGCGAGACTGATTTCGCCAGCGGTCTTTTTCAGCTTCTTGATCAAAATGCTTTGCTAGTTTTCCCCTCATGGCATTTTGTCATACCTTGCGTGTGCCCAGTTTTTTTTCTTTCTCCCTGTCGTTCCCACTTAAGAATTTGAACGCCCGACAATGTGACAATGTGGCGTCGTATTTCGCGCTAGAGGAGACGTCGGTCTTACACCACCTTTGCGCAAATTGTTTCTTACGGCATCTGTAAAAGGAAATGGCTTCTGTTCCGGGACCTCTAAAGCTTTCGCGCGAATGGAGAGAAGCGCAAATATATATATATATATATATATATATATATATATATATATATATATATATATATATATATATATATATATATATATATATATATATATATATGGCGACAGACTCTGCGCATATTTCCGCGCAGCCTCCGCTTTGTTATCATCCGGCCCAGCGTAACACGGCCACGGGCTGGACTGCGTAGGCGATAAAACAGCGGCACCACTGCGTCACCCGAGGCATGCGTCACCGACGGTGGCTACAAAAACAGGCTGACCGGCTGGGAAGAGCGCTTTTCTACCTTCCGCTACCGAAACGAGCTTAGCGTCGCGATGCTCGTCCGCTGCCGTCTGCAATCGAATAAACATTTGTTACGTTTTGCATTCGGATTCGTCCTTCAGCAGAAACAACATCCCACATCTGGTGACCCGGACAACGGACAATAATACATCGCCATGGACAAGCAAGAGGAACAGCTTCAGGAACGGCACGGCCAACTCTATAATTCCGTGCAGCAGCATCCTGCCGGCTCCGCCGAGGGCGTCAGAACCCCGGCAGGCGGCATCCCGCACGATGCCCCGCATGGCGTCTGGCGTGTCGCTGTCAAGCTTCCGCAGTTTTGGGCCGACTCGCCCGAGGTACGGTTTGCCCAAGTTGAGGCCCAGTTTTCCCTCGCTCACGTCACGCAAGACCGGACCCGCTACGATTATGTCGCCGCCCACCTCGATGCCTGCTACGCCAACGAGGTTCGGGATATCCTTGCCATCCCACCAACGGTCAACCTTTACGAACACGTTAAGACTGAACTCATCCGCCTCCTGTCCCTCTCGGAAGACCAGAAGGTGCGACAACTACAGTACGCAGAACTTGCCGAACGCAAGCCTTCGCAGCTTCTCCGCCACATGCGTGCTCTCGCGGGCAACATGGACGCCAGGATTCTTTTCTGCGAGCACTTTGGCTTCAACGACTTCCACCGCACGTCCAGGCAATTCTGCGGGCTCAGCTTACACTACCTCTCGACTCGCTACCTCTCGCATCATCGAGGTCTCTTTGCCGCAGTTGTCACCCACCGTCCAGGCTGTCACCGCACCGCTGAACACCACAGAGCTTGCGCGCCATATCGACGACATCAGTCGACAGCTCAGCTCCATTCAACGACGCCTGGATCAACACTCACCGACACGCCACCGCAAATCATGACCGTAACACCACCCCGTCGCAGCAGCCTGGTGACGACGACCGGTGCTACTATCATCCACGGATCGAGGACAGAGCACGACAATGTCGACAAACCTGATCCGCTGGACATAAGGGAAACGGCAACGGCAGCTCGTAGACACGGCCGCGAGCTGCCAACCTGGAGGCAGTCGCATCTTCCTCACCGACACAATTACAAAGCAGCGGTTCCTGGTCGACAGCGGTTCCGATATCTGCCGCTACCCACGAGCCCACATTTAAGGCACCCGTCCTCCTACGTCTTTCGAGCTTAGCGCGGCAAGCCGGTCCACAATCAAGACTTACGGCTCGCTCCACCTGCGCGTTCAGTTTAAAGACCTACGCCATAGCGTTCATTGGAATTTTGTCATCGCCGACGTCATCGAGCCAATCATCGGCTCAGACTTTTTGGTGCACTACAACCTCCTTCCGGACTGCCACCACAATGATCTTATCGACGCGAGAACGGGGCATTCTTCGCCAGGACAGCGAACGACTACCCATCAGCCGAGCATCAAAGTACTCGGTGTTGAAATTCATTCACCGTACCACGCCATCCTCGCCGAAATTCCCAGTTTGACGCGTCCTAATGGGTGGCCACGTGATGGGCAGCGCACCATTGTGCACTACTTCCGGGCCACCTCAGGCCCCCCAGTGTTCTGCCGCGCCCGTCGTCTTGCCCCGGACCGCATGCGCATAGCCAAAGCAGAGTTCGAAGCCATGCTCCGTGAGGGAATCGCCTGCCGCTCTGACGGCCCATGGGCCTCGCCACTTCACCTTGTCCCGAAGAAGACCGAAGGCTGACGGCCCTGTGGGAACTACCATGCCCTCAACGCCCGCACCATTCAGGACAGGTACCCCGTTCACCACATACAGGACTTTGCCCATCGCATTTATGGCTGCCACGTTTTCTCCGTGTTAGACTTGGTGAAGGCCTATACGCAGATACCCGTCAATCCGGACGACGCCCCCGAAAACTGCAATCATTACCCCTTTCTGCTTGTTCAAGTTTCCCTTCATGAGCTTTGGCCTGAGGAACGATGGACAAACCTTTCAACGCTTCATCGACGAAGTCGTCCGCGGCATCGACTTCTGCTTCGTCAATCTTGACGACATATTGGTCTTTTCCCGTAACGCCGACGAGCACCACACGCACCTTCGTCTACTTTTCCAACGCCTCGATGACCACGGCCTACACGTCAATGTCCCAAAGAGCACGCTCGGCGCTTCGGTCGTCAAATTCCTCCGCCATGAAGTTTCATCAGAGGGAACTCGACCTTTGCCTCAACGCATCTCAGACCTGCAAAATTACCCCCAACCCACCACCTCTGAAGACCTTCGCCGTTTCCTCGGCGTACTGAACTTTTACATTTTACAGACGTTTCTTGCTCCGCGCAGTCTACTGCCAGGCTCCCCTCCATGATGCCTTGGCTGGACTACGAGGAAACCAACCCGTAACGTAGACACCGGCTTTAACGCAACTTTTCGAAGAATGCAAGGCTGCTCTCTGCAACGCCACACTTCGCTCACATCCTTTGGCAGATGCTCCCTTGAGGCTCTTCACAGACACCTCTAACTTTGCCGTCAGCGCCGCCCTTATGCAACGCGTAGACAACGCCTGGCATACCTTGGCGTTCTTCTACAAGAAACTCTCAGCTCGGAAAACGACGGCCAGTCCCACCAACGAAACCACGACGCCCGCCCCGTCGAGTTCGCCAGCTTACTACAGAGAACTTCTGGCGATATACGAAGCAGTTCAACACTTTCGCCACATTCTCGAAGCACAGCACTGCACTATCTACACCGACCATAAACCTCTGACCTACGCCTTCTCTCAACGCCACGACAAACTCCCGCTGGACCATCAGAACCAGCTCTCGTTCATTGCACAGTTTGCCACCGACATCCAACATGTCAGCGGGAAAGACAACGTGGTCACGGACGCGCTTTCACGTGTGGCAGCTATCAGCTCTCCGCGGATAACAGCTGTCGTCCTCGCCGAGGCTCAGACTACGGACGTCGAACTTCAAGAACTTCTTAAGGGCGGGTCCTCACTACGGCTGCAACAAGTCCGCATACCTGATCGACCACGAATATCTACTGCGACATGTCAACAGCACGAAGCAGACGTTATATATACCTGCTCCTTTCCCATCGCCGTGGCCTCTTCAACCAGTTGCATAATCTCAGCTATCCCGGTATGCGCTCCTCTACACGCCTCGTGGCCGACCCCTATGTCTGGCCCTCCATGCAGCGGGATTACAGCACGTGGGCGCGCTCCTGCATTCAATGCCAGCGCGCTAAGGTCACCAGGCATGTCACTTCACCGCTCGGAGCATTCCCCCAGCCTTCTGGTGGGATTCAACACGCCCACCTTGATATCATAGGTTCCTCTCCCCAAGCTAGACCCTATCGTTACTGCCTCACCGCTATCGACCGTTATACTCGATGGCCTGAGGCGTGGCCTTTCGAGGGAATCACCGCGGAAGACGTCGACTCGGCCTTCTTCGCCGCGTAGATTGCTCGCTTCGGGCCCCCTCGCCGCGTCACTGCCGACCAGGGACGACAGTTCGAATCGCACCTTTTCAGGCTCCTCGGGCTGACCATCGGGTTTGAGCGCTCGAGGACCACCAGATAATAACCCTGCGCAAACAGGATGATCAAGCGTTTCCAGCTTCAGTTCAAAGCAGCCATCATGTGCCCCCCGGACTCAACCTGGCTCGAAGCCATTTCAGCCACCGCCCTAGGTCTTCGTGTTACCTTCAAGCCGGACATTCAGGCTACATCCGCAGATCTCGTCTATGGGGAACCACTCCGTCTCCCAGGCGAATTTCTCACAGCGCCGCCATCCACCGCCGTAACGTCAGATGCCACCGATTTCGTAGCCCGGCTCCGACGCACCATCGCTGCCCTCCGCCCGCCACCTGCAGTTCATCACTGTAAGACTGCCCCTTTCGTGTTCAAGGATCTGGCAAACGTGCATGCACAGTTTTCTCCGCGATGACCCCGTCTGCAGGCCTTTCCAGCCACCTTACAGCGGGCCCTACCCAATTTTCCGTCGGGGCGACAAAACTTTCACCCTCGTTAACGAGAATGACGTCCGCGTCTCTATCGACCGGCTGAAGCCAGCCTACATTGACTCCGTCGAACCAGGAAATGCCAGTGCACCCACAGCCGTCCATCCACGACCTGCGACATCGCAGCCTGCTTCTGTCATTACACGCTATGGACATCGGGTACGCTGCACAGATTTTTACAAGCCCTGAGGGCTCTCCACTCCGCGGGGGGGGGGGGGGGGGGGGGGGGGGTGATGTGGCGACACATTCTGCGCATATTTCCGCGCAGCCTCAGCCTTGTTATCATCCGGCCCAGCGTAACACGGCCACGTGCTGGACTGCGTCCCCGATAAAACTCAGCGCCACCGCTGCGTCAGCCGAGGCATGCGTCACCGACGGTGGCTACAAAAACAGGCCGCCCGGCTGGGAAGAGCACTAGTCTACCTTCCGCTGCCGAGACGAGCGTAGCGTCTGTATGCTCGTCCGCTGCCGTCGGCAATCGATTAAATATTTGTTACGTTTTTATGTTGGGATTCGTCCTTCAGCAAAAGCGACATCCCCCCCCACACACACACACACACGCACGCACGCGTGCGCACACTCTCACGCTCACACTCACGCTCACGCTCACACAAAAAAGGAAGAAGCACAATACGTAAGCGAACTTGATAGCTCACGAAACGCGCTTGTATGCCGCACGCCACGGGTAGCTAGTAATGCATGAGACGAGCGTGCAGCGTACACTGTTAGTGTTTTTTCGGCCTTTTGGATCAAAATTTGGTCTTTTGGGAGGTGACCTCTGTTGCTAGACCCATTAGTCTTCGAGACTAAATGCAAAGAAGTTAACCGTTAGTCTAGCTACGAATCATCCTTAGAGCTCAACTGTTCGTCTAGGGAGAGCAACGTAGGGGTCCAACCATTAATTATCAGAGAGCAGCAGCTGAAAGACGAAAAAAAATGCGTGCCCGCGGTGGGCAATCGAACTGCTGTCTCGTAGGTTGCGAATTAGGAGCGCTATCCACTAGACAGCCGCTATAAGTGCTTCAGCCTTCCTAAATATGGGTTATATAGGAATGCATGGAATTGACAAGTAGGCCAGTCACGATTTGTAGCACGTATTGCTATTATTCGCGATATGGGCGGATATTTTATTAACATACGCTTCCGCATCAGGTTTTACTATGCCTTAGAACCCAGAAAACGCGCTTGAAACGGCACTCCTCGCTCAAGAATAATGATCCTGCCGTGTGTGTATTGACGCACAGTGGTCGAGTACATGGTGCCACTAAGACGGCCGGCCACTTGTCTCTTCAGAGCACCGCTTCACAGCCTTGCGGCAACGAACAGAAATGCAATGGCGGATACTTTTTTTCACGCACCAGTCAACAAACCCCCATACACGTTTCCAATAGCGTCGCGTACATAACGCCTAATTTTCATTTGCCTAAGCCTTTCTTGAAGCAGCAGTCTTCGCTTGCGTACGGAAAGTGATGGTGCTATTATTGTTCATGAACACTCTAACCGCACTATTTTTTATTTGTTACGTACTCTCGTGGACTTAAATTCAAAAAGGCCACAGTTTAAAAACGGCAGATATAAAAGTTGGTGACTTACAGTGGACCAGAAAATGACAGCCCGGACTGAATAGGTTGTCCTTCATTCGTCTCCCTGACTTAACGTTTACACCTTTAAATCTGCACAGGGCTGGCTCGCCCCTTATAGTTGGTCCTTTCGCTGGCTAAGCTTCGTCTACGGGGGCCATAACGGTAGTCGCTCCTTCCTAAAGGATACAAAATCGCTTGGAGTGTATACAAAGACATTGTTCACGGCTCTACCTGTTTAGAAATTGGTCAAGCTGCTTCACTATTCCTCAAAATCATAGCATAGTTCCTAGAACCTGGCGACCCGCGTCTCCACGTATTTGTACCTTTCCTTTTCCATTTGACCGCTTCATCAGCCCAGTACTTGAATGAGGATAGTGTAAAAAAAGATATAAAAATTGCAGCCAACGTCTCCTCAAATACGGCATCAATGATCTATGCATTTGCACGCACCAGAGTGGTTAAGCTCGGCCCTCGCAAGGGGGAGATGGCAGCTTCACATGAGTACACCCAGTCGGACGTTTCTTCCTTTAGACGCTAAGACGAGCGGCGCCTCAGTAAGCACAGGAAACTTCAACAGGAGATGTTCGCGGCGATAACAAATTGTTTCTTGTGCCACTGAATGGAAAGCTCGCTTATCCTAGTCTTTTCATTCAGAAGGATTCCTTAGCGAACCGCGTAGGGAACGGCCCGGAAACTTCCATCCTCCCGACATGTGCTTCGGCTTCTGGAACCAAAACGTCAGAGGTGTCAGTCGTGGCCGCCTGCGTTTGATCAAGCATTGAAATAAAACGCTGCGCTCGAGTGGATTACCACCATGGTTTTTAGCTTGGCTCCACGTCTGAACTTGCGGGGCGCTGCAGAGGGAACAATCAATGAAGCAGAGAGAGGAAAGAAATCTCCGCCTTCCAGGGGGAAATTTGCGGAGAAAGCTTTCGGCGCGATGAAATATCGGAAATGTTCTGCCAAATACGAACCATCACGCCGCTATGAACAAGAGCATGTGCTTGCTTCTTGTTGTACACCAAAGCTTTTTTTTTTCTCTGCTGGGTTCCTGTTTTCGATCTCCCTGCTGGCGAAACAGCCCTGAGCGATATACCTACAAGCACAAAACTTCGGGATCTGATTATGATCCAGAAGCATCCATTGGATTGTTTTTCTCGACGCTCAGCAGAACCTTGCTGCGAGGGTACACTGACACATCTCCGGCACCTCTGCGCTCGATACAAATCGCGTAAGTCTCATGGCCGAAAAACTTCCATCACGCGTAACACCCAGCGTTCGATACACTGAGACCGTTGTTCCGTTTATGTATGCCACTTTCCCCTGGCACCAGGAACCACAATTCGGAAGAACATTTGTTCCATTTTTTTTTTTGGGGGGGGGGGATGCGGTGCGATCCCAGTTCCCGCTATTGAAACTCAGAACGCTCTTTTCATGACGGCAAATAGCGCTGTTGTGATGTTGCGAATGATGCCACACACGGCTGTGCTTGAGCTCAGACTTCTGAGTTTCCCCTCAAGGGGAAGTAGCGAGACGCTCCGGGAAAGGGCCCGAGTGAGACAATGCTTCAGCTGTGATAAACAACTAATAAACATGCAGAGCTACGTTCCTGTGGGGCATCTAGCACCGCTGGTGCGAGGACCTCTGTGGAGGAAAACGGAGTCCTCACTAATTTAGCTCATTTTTCTAAAGAAAATAAATACGTGAAATTAGCAAAAAATAAACCTAGTATCAAATTAAAATTGCCGCCTCATTGCCACATCTGTTTCCCGTCATATGAGCGCGTGCTGGAAGCGTACGAGTTTCAGTTCTCTCTCAGTGAGGCCGTACCGCCACATGGAGCTTAGTTTGTTACGGATCTTCACCGTAATCGCATATATATTTCACGGTTACTGCAAATTTTGAGGTAAAAGGGGCTTTTTTACCCGACTACTGCTCCTAATGATGAGCGCGGCACAACACGACTTTTTTCCTTCGGCCAACAGTGGTAGCTCAGTGGCTTTAGTGTTGGGCTATTGATCCCAAGGTCGCGGGTTCGATACAGGCCGCGGTAGCCTGTTTTTATGCAAGCGAAATATATTGCCGCGAATATTTGCAGTGTTTGTTCGTTTTTCAAATCTGCCGCGACACCACTTTATCGCTTTGTTTGCGACGCAAGACGCGACTAGATTTATCTTGATTGATCGCAGCCAGGCAAAGCTGATTCTACGTTGTTCCGGAATGTTCTAGTAAATTTGCGCACTTTATCTCGAATGTTCGCTATCAGCTTTAAATTGAGCACGGCCGACAGCGGCGGGCATTCTGTTCGACGACCGCCGAGCACGCTTGTCGGTTCGCCGCCGCCGAGTGATTCAGTCCATTTTGGGTACAAGTCAGCCCAATAAACAGTTCTTTTAGAAGACCCTTTCGTCCGTCTTCATCGCTGCTTCGACTGCCGTCACCACTACGTGACATCTGGTGGAGGTGCGGGGTAGCCTTCCATGTTCCGGACGCCCCCTTCAAGTCGTGAACCCAGCCCTAAGCGCTTCACACCCGAGGACGAACCAGCAGCTCAGCGAGCCAGCCGACGTCTCCAGGGAGAGGAGCCTGAGTTTGGGAAACTGCCGGACCGCACCAGACAGCGAAAAGACGCTGCTACGAGCACCGCAACCTCGCCCAAGATGTCGACACCGATCATACTGCAGCAGCCGCGGGTGCCGCCAACTTTCAGTGGATCCCTAGTCGAAGACCCTGAAGAATGGTTGGACCAATTTGAGCGCGTGGCGTCATTCAACAAGTGGGATGATGCGGCAAAGATTGGACACGTTTTTTTCTCATTGGATGGCTCCGCACGCTCATGGTACGAAAACTACGAGTCGTCCCTTACGACATGGGAGCTATTCAAGAGAGAACTATTGAAGGTATTCACCAGTGTCGTGAGGAAAGAAAGAGCCGAACGACTCCTCGAGTCCAGGATCCAGCTTCCGAATGAGCCCGTCCGCAGTTACGTCGAGGAGATGAAGCGCCTATTTCGCCGCGCCGACCCCGGGATGACCGAGGAAAAGAAAGTTCAGTATTTAATGCGCGGCGTAAAAGAACAACTCTTTGCAAGCCTCGTCCGCCAGCCGCCAAAAACAGTCGAGGAGTTTATGCAAGAAGCCTGCACGATTGAGAAGACCCTCGACGTTCGAGCTCGGCAGTACAATCGCCCTTCCTCTGCCTATGCAATCCGTTCGGACACGCCGGCCACCACCAGCGACAGCTTGCGGGAAGTTATCCGCGAAATCGTCCGAGAGGAGCTACGCCGATTACTGCCATCTTCCCCACAGCCACAAGCAGCGACTCTGATGGATGTGGTACGGGAAGCAGTGCAAGAGGCACTTGGCACCCCGACGGCCACAGAACCCCAGGCCATGACCTACGCCGCTGCAGTAAGTACTGCTCAGCCCCAGCGACAACCCCCACGTCCTCCCCGAGATGAGCCAATCGTTCCACAACGCCGCCTCCCAGCCCCCGCCCGCCCAGCCTATGACCGACGCTCAAGCCCCAGGAAATGCGACGCCTGGAGGACTTCCGACAACCGGCCGTTGTTCTTCCATTGCGGTGAGGCCGGCCATATTCTTCGTCACTGCCCGTACCGACGTATCGGTCTTCGAGGATTTGCCGTTAACGCCCCACAACCACGCTTCGAACAACGTCCGCACGAAATCGACGAGTACCTGCGTCGAGAAGAGTACACGCCGAACCGCTTTTCGCGCTCACATCGCCGTCAACCTCGCGCTTTGCGTCGCCACGCCGCAGCTACGCAGCCGCGGTACGAGGAAGGTCTCCCAGCCCCCGTAGGGGAAACTAAAGGCAGCAACCTCTGGAGGTGAGGTTGCTCACGAGCTAAACGCCGAATATCCTCCACCGACCACGTCCCATGAAGACGCTGCACCCGCGACGCCGCATGAAGAACCGACACTCGCTGCACCGACGCCGCACACAATGAGAACCTCGACCACGACGCAAGCGACCTTGAAATCGACGCCGCCACCCAGAGGAGCTTCGACCACACGCCCAACCCGTGACTCGCATACGCGACGAAGCCGTGACCCGACGCCGAGAGCGACATGCAATGCAAGAGCCAGGACCTCCGACCTAGAAGTGACTATCGACGGCCGGAAAGTTACCGCTCTAGTCGACACAGGAGCCGATTACTCGGTGATGAATGGAACATTCGCTGCGCAGCTGAGAAATGTCACAACGGCTTGGGACGGCCCACAAATTCGCACCGCAGGGGGCCACCTCATTACGCCATCAGGACGATGCACAGCGCGAGTGACTGTCAAAGGACATACCTATCCTGCGACCTTTGTTGTGCTACCGCAATGCTCCCGCGAAGTGATCTTGGGTATGGATTTCCTTAATGAGCATCAGGCGATCATCGACCTGCGATCCAAGCTGATCACGCTTTCGACGGACGAAGCCATCGCTTCGATGAAAACTCGGGAAAATCACGTTGCCCTAAGTGTCCTGGAGGAAGAAGTGAGCGTCCCATCCCGTTCAAGCGTTATCGTGACCGTAGGCGCCACGAAAGCCATAAACACTGAAGCCATCATCGAGGGGAACATGCAGTTGCTACTAGACCGAGGAATCAGCATCGCAAGAGGCATCGCACATTTCCGCAATGGCCAGGCCGAAGTACTGCTGACTAACTTCAGCGAAGAATACCGGCATATTAACAGAGGAACGACGATTGCTTTCTACGACGAAATATCTGACGTACGAGACTCCTTCGCCCTCTCCGACCCCTCCGCAGAAGATCCGCCTGACCAAGAGAACTCGCCCGCTTTCGACATCAACCCAGCCCTGCACCGGAACAGACAAGACCAGATCCGCAATCTGCTTCGAAGCAACAGTGAGTGCTTTTCGACATCGACGAAGGTGCGACAGACGCCAATTGCCAAGCATCGCATTATAACGGATCAACACGTCCGACCTCTCCGTCAAAGCTCATATCGTGTGTCTCCGCGAGAACGACAAGCCATCCGGGACCAAGTCGAAGAAATGCGTCGCGACGACGTCATCCAGCCTTCAAACAGCCCATGGGCGGCACCGGTTGTTCTAGTGAGAAAGAAAGACGGCGCACTTCGATTCTGCGTGGATTATCGCCGCTTGAACAACATAACAAAGAAGGACGTCTACCCCCTCCCCCGCATCGACGACACACTGGACCGCCTCTGCAACGCCAAATATTTCTCATCGATGGACCTCAAGAGCGGCTACTGGCAAATTGAGGTCGACGAAAGAGATCGCGAGAAGACAGCATTCATAACTCCAGATGGGCTGTTTGAGTTCAAGGTGATGCCATTTGGTCTCGGTTCCGCACCAGCGACGTTTCAGCGAGTAATGGATACAGTGCTGGCAGGTCTGAAGTGGCAAATTTGTGTGGTATATTTAGATGACGTCGTTGTCTTCGCCTCGAACTTTGAAGAGCACCTCAAAAGACTTCGAACAGTACTAGACGCAATCAAGTCGTCTGGCCTAACCTTGAAAGCAGAGAAATGCCACTTTTCCTACGAAGAGCTGCTGTTTCTAGGCCACATCGTTAGCAAGGAAGGAGTACGCCCAGACCCGCAGAAAACAGCTGCTATTGAACAGTTTCAACCGCCGGCCGATAAGAAAGCAGTGCGCAGATTTCTCGGACTATGCGCATATTATCGACGATTTGTGAAAAACATTTCGCGCATCGCCGAACCCCTGACCCAACTGACGAAGGCAGACGTGCCGTTTAAATGGGAAGCGCCGCAAGCAGAAGCCTTCAAGGAACTTCAGCGTCGTTTACAGCCCCCACCGATCCTTGCGCATTTTGATGAAAACGCCGATACTGAAGTTCATACTGACGCAAGCAGCGTGGGCCTAGGCGCCGTTCTCGTTCAAAAAAGTGACGGGCTGGATAAGGTCATCGCATACGCTAGCCGTTCCCTTTCCAAGGCCGAGGCTAACTATTCGACCACTGAGAAGGAGTGCCTTGCCATCATCTGGGCTACGTCGAAATTCCGCCCCTACCTCTACGGACGGCCGTTCAAGGTGGTCAGCGACCACCACGCGCTCTGCTGGCTTGCCAATTTGAAGGATTCCTCTGGCCGACTCGCTCGATGGAGTCTGCGTCTCCAGGAGTTTGACGTCACCGACGTTTACAAGTCCGGACGCAAGCACACTGACGCCGATTGCCTCTCACGAGCCCCTGTAGATGCACCGCCGCTGGACGACGATGAGGACGCCTTCCTGGGACCCATCAGCGCAAGCTCTTTTGCTCAGCAGCAACGCTCGGACCCCAATCTAAAAGGCCTCATCGAGTACCTGGAAGGCAAGGTTTCTTCACCCCCCGCTTCATTCAAGCGAGGACTGTCTTCCTTCTGTGTGCAGAATGAGGTCCTTGTGATCAAGAACTTTACAGCGAACAAAACAGCCTACCTCCTTGTTGTACCTACTTGTCTCCGCGAAGAAGTTCTACAGGCTTCACACGACGAGCCGACAGCTGGACATCTCGGGTTTACTCGCACCCTCCGCCGCATTCAAGACAAGTATTACTGGCCCCGACTGTCTGCCGATGTCGCACACTATGTGAAAACATGCCGAGATTGTCAGCGACGAAAGACTCCTCCCACACGACCAGCAGGATTTCTGATCCCCATTGAACCTCCCTCGAGGCCCTTTCAGCAGATTGGCATGGACTTGCTTGGCCCTTTTCCAACGTCAACATCTGGAAATAAGTGGATCATCATAGCGACCGACTACCTGACCCGCTACTCCGAGGCGAAAGCCCTACCGACCGGAACAGCAGCAGAAGTGGCCAAATTTTTCGTGGAGTGCATTCTTCTTCGACACGGCGCCCCGGATGGGCTCATCACGGATAGAGGAACAGCATTTACGGCGGAACTCACGCAAGCCATCCTGCGCTACAGCCAAACCAGCCCACCGGAGGACAACTGCATACCATCCGCCGACCAACGACTGACCGAGCGCCTGAACAAAACCATCGCCGATATGCTCGCTATGTATGTCGATGCCGAACATAAAACCTTGGATGTCATCCTGCCTTACGTCGTCTTCGCCTACAACACCGCAGTGCAGGAGACCACCCAGATGACGCCTTTTAGGCTCGTCCATGGCAGGGATGCCACGACCACGCTAGACGCCATGCTGCCCAACGTTACAGAAGAAGAGAACGTCGACGTTGCCGACCTACCTTCCACGCGCAGAAGAAGCTCGAAGGCTTGCCCGATTACGGATCAAAGATCAGCAGCGGTCCGACGCCAGACGCTACAACCTACGAAGACGCAACGCGGAATACAAGCCAGGAGACCAAGTCTGGGTGTGGACGCCCATTCGCCGCCGTGGATTGAGTGAAAAGCTTTTGCGCCGCTATTTCGGCCCGTACAAGGTTCTTCGTCGGCTGGGTGAACTGGATTATGAAGTCATCCCTGACGCAATGACTGCATCCCAGCGCCGCCGCGTACGACCAGAAGTTGTCCATGTAGTCCGTCTGAAGCCGTATTATGCGCGCTAAAGGCCGCTGCATTTCCATGCTCTATTTTCGCAAGATCCGTTTTTTCCCTTACTAGTCGCATTATTTGTTTTAATGCATCGGGTCGATGCTTCTTTTAGAGGAGATTAATGCCGCGAATATTTGCAGTGTTTGTTCGTTTTTCAAATCTGCCGCGACACCACTTTATCGCTGTTTGCGACGCAAGACGCGACTAGATTTATCTAGATTGATCGCAGCCAGGCAGAGCTGATTCTACGTTGTTCCGGAATGTTCTAGTAACTTTGCACCCTTTATCTCGAATGTTCGCTATCAGCTTTAAATTGAGCACGGCCGACAGCGGCGGGCATTCTGTTCGACGACCGCCGAGCACGCTTGTCGCTTCGCCGCCGCCGAGTGATCGTCCATTTTGGGTGCAAGTCAGCCCAATAAACAGTTCTTTTAGAAGACCCTTTCGTCCGTCTTCATCGCTGCTTCTACTGCCGTCACCACTACGTGACAATATAAACACCCGTGTGCTGTATGATGTCATCGCACGTTAAAGACCACCGGGAGGTCTAAGTTAATCCGGAGCCCTCCACTACGGCTGTCCTCATATCCAAGAGTGACATCAGGAAGCTAAGCACCAAAATTTCTAATTTACAGTTTCTTCCCATCGCGCTTTCTCGAAGCAGCCTTCAGTATTCTCACGTCTGCAGTTCATCTAACGCTGAGCGACGAAGCGACACCAGGGGACACCGTGGGTTTCGTGACATCCCTGTTTTTCTGTAAACCTGTACTGGGGTGCACCTTGGGATAACAGCCGGTTCTCTAGACTGGAAAACGACTTTAGACTTCCGTGCAGAAGCCCAAGCGGCCACTAAAGCTTCCAAGAGGAATGCACCTCCTTCTAAATGTAGTTTAGGTGCTGCTTGGATGAAACTTCCCCGAGTTTTGCCGCATGCCTGCATTCGTCTTATTCTCAGCGCCTACCGGTCTTTTTCCCGTGGTACAGTATGATACAAACATGACGCCTTAAACTGAGAATAAAGAGAAATATGGAACTAAGCAATAATAATAAATTATTCCTCGACAATACTACCAGCGTTCTTTTTTTTCTGCGCGGAAAGTTGGCTGCATTGCTGAGAGAATCACAAATGAAAGCTCTGAAAGCCTTCCAATTTCAAAATATCAAATAAAAATTAAAACAGTGCGTCATTTGTGACGGCGTATTTGCGATAAAGCTCTGTGAGCAATCAGAGGCACCACTTTCAAAGCCTGAAACGCGGCCGGAAACCGGAACTAGTTCACCGGCCGAGTCAGCCCTCACTTCCCAATCTAATCAGCCCCCCTGACTCAGTCCCCCTATGCTGCACTTACCGTCTCTTCGAATCCACTTCCCTAACAGACCGTGCGCTTTCTTTGCTCCGCATGACATTCCCTACCCACGTCCATTTTCTGTCCTTGATTTTAGCTATAATATCATTACTCGTGTTTCTTCCATAACTACACTCAGCTCCCTTCTTATCTACCAACATAACCCCTGTAATTTACACTTCCGTACTTCGATGCATTATCAGCAATTTAATTTCAAGCATTTTCTTTAACATCCAAGTTTCTCCTCTATATTGAGTACTGGCTAGTTACAGCTATTATACGCATTCCTGTTGGAGGTTTGGTAAACAGCTACTCAAGACCAGAGAGAACTTGACAAGTACATTCTTCTCTACTATTCTCTTGTTCTCCGAGCTATTTCACTCCTGTGCTCTAGATCTGCTGCAACTACCTGCCCAAAATTCATGTATTTACTTACCACTTATAAAAACGCACCGCCTATTGCTCCCTTTCCACACTCTTTACCATTATAATAGTTTTCTTCATTTTAATTTTTAGGCCCATCGTCCTGCTTTTTAGTGCTTACGTCCACAAACATGCGCTGTAGTTTTTCTCCTTAGTTACACAGCAGGGCCCTGTATCCAGCAAATCTAACGTTAGGCGTCTTGTGTATCAATTCTTAAGACCAGCTCCTTGCAATCACCCCTGGTGTATGGCAGTGCGAAGCTTGTTTCACCTGGCCTAAGATCCTTCCTTATTGGTATTTATGACTTTCTCCGTGAAGGATAGTGGTTGTTGTGCCCAAATAATATTTTTCCTTTGAGTATTTTCAAGCACCTTTACATGTGCTTATTTCATTAACCGGTTACGCTTTACCTGCATTTTTGTCGTAACCTATGAAGGCAATATACCAGATGTTTCAGCGAACTTTCGAGAATTGCTGTGAAAATAAAATAGTCTTTTCAAAACCAGACTCTCAGCTGCGGCCAGCGTCAGTTATTTCAAAAAACATCGTAACTGCCCTAATTAACTAGATTTCTAATGAATTTTTTAGTACTCACAGTCTACCGCACCGATGGCCTAATGGTTTGAGCTTCCGCCTCGCATGCCAGAGACGCGGGGTTCGATCCCTTTTGCCGCCGGCTACCCACCAGTGATACAATGGATACAATCGCCCCCTGGCCCGGCATATCGCCTGGCCACTTCGGGTGCAGGCATGAAAGAAACAGCTGTCCGCCAACAGATGCGCGTGAAGCCGGTCGCGATAACCACGCTCGATGTTCCAGCGCCTTGGCTAACGTCTGCTGTGTAACGAAGGCAGAACGCAAAGCAAGCGACGTCATATAGGCTGTCTATGGCCTTCACTTCGGCTTCGAGGTGCCCAGGAAGGCAAAATTCAGCAATCATTGCTGAGCACTGCAATTTTTTCTCGTCAGATTTAACAGTGCCGTTCAATCCTTCAAATGAAAGAGGGCCAGTGAAATGAGTGGTTGGGAAGTCCATTATGAAATTCTAAATAATTAGTGCAAAAATCCGTGCGTTTCGGCATTATAACCGTGGGGACGGCCGCCAAAGGCTGCAACTGCGCCAGAAAAGATATCCTAGCGGACGTCCGTTCCATCTATAACATCAATTTTGGGTCATCTTTCCTGAACACAGAAGAATGCCTAATTTGTATCAAGGGCTGATGCCATGATTATCTTGTAACAGTGTGTAGGGTTTTTGTGGGCATGAAATTTAGTAATTCCATTGCTCGATTGTGGAAAGTTTGTATCGCGCAGAGTGAGTTCTAAAACAGCTATTCCGTGTTACTGCGCGATTTCAACATAGAAGTGAATGAATGCATGCTGCGATGACACGTGGACAAACTTCGCGAAGAAAGCAGGAGGCTAAATAAAAATACGGATTCTATGCGCAGTTTTCTATTTTCGCTATGTTGATGAAACTAGGAATCGCGCGCTGGAAATAGTGATGTGTGAATGAAATTGTCTAGATGGAATGAGACGACGTCGCGTGCCAACTAAGAAACTAAATTTGTTTTTAGCGTGGGTAATATGCAGCTGATTTTCTTGACCACAATTGAGAATGTTAGTGGCGACAAGGTTAAATTGTTAATTAGGGACGTTATACAGCTGTTGAAACTAGAGCTTCTGCCGTTGTCAGCGTACAGTAACAGTGCGTGTATGTGAGCGAGTTAAGCGGATAGTTATTATAGCCTAGAAAGGAAAGTTATCTTGTAGTATAGGTACTTGTTCTGCACCCGTTTATTTATTTATTTGAAATACCTTACAGGCCCGTCGGGCATTGTGGAAGAGGGGCGTCAGATTTCCAACAATTTCTAACAGAATAAGCAGAACAGAATGAAAAGAAAAATCCAGTACACACCAAAAATACATGAACAAATAAAAAAGAGTGATAAACCTAACGACAGGAAAGTAAGAAAAAGAGATACGCAATACATGTTAAACGACAGCAAAATAGTATAACGGCAGCAAAATACTATAAAATGGTCGTAGCTAGTGTTATTATCAGCTCGTAGTCAAACAAATGGTTACACAGTACAATTCATAATATGCTATGTACAATACGAAAGATAGGAGAAAAATGAAAAGCATAAAATAAAAATGCAAGCACAAAAATTGCATCAAAGTGTCACTTAACAGCTCCAGCATAGCAAAAGCAATATTAAAAATGTGACGAGGAATGCTAAGTGGTGGCTTCGCTCAAATTTGCGGCGAGTAATTGATATGGAATGTACCAGGATGAGACACAGAAGCGATGTTATCTGGTAAATTATTTCATGATCTGATCGGTCCAGGAAGTGCCGATGAATTAAAAGAAAACATGCCACCGTATATCCGCGTGAAGCTGACGTGATTGTGCAATCTTTTAGAAGCCCGACATGGAACCTCGAGGTGAAGCGAACATTATCTATTAAGAAGAACATACTTGTAAAGCAGTCTCGAGAGAGCGATGTCACGGCGTGTGGCTAAAGACTGCATAGAAAGATCGGTTCGATTTGAGTGATTCTGGAATGTTAATTTTAGTTTATTGAACTCAATCGTGTAGCCTTTAGTTGTCACCGGTGAGTAAACACCTCAAATGCTGGTAGCCTGATTCTGATCTCGTGGGCATTACGGAGTTTGTGGTTCGAGGTTTCTTCTGCGGTTTCATGTGCCTCAAACGAGAAAATGACATATTCATGCTGACATTTTGTTTGCCGAAATGGCGGGCTTCGTGCGCAAACTGCCGCAATTTCCGGCTTAGAGTCCGCGGCCTATAGAAGTGTAAAACTTCAATTTTAGCCCTATAAGGACTCTCTCTAGGCGCGGCATGTACAGTATTGATTTCTCTTTTTTTCAATATCACCGAATGTGGCATGAAATTCCCAACGCTTATTCTATGACAAAATTTTGTTGCGCTTGCACTGTAGTGCACATACATTATATGCGCGGGTTGCACAGATGGCTCCTGCAGGCTACGCACCTGGTCCGAACAATCGATTAAAAACTATAATTATTTTCAGCCAAAATTGCGTCCTGCGGACAGTACACCGGCTGCATAGCGAAAATTGCGGCACATCTTTCCTTTTTTTCTTTTTACCTAAACATTTTGGTGCAATATCTTCACCTTTCTCAGTCTCGTCTTACAAGAAGCGAGCGTTCAGAAAAAGGAAGAAATGCGAATAACATTTACTTTGCCTTTAGGCGTTCGCTTTCCAGAATGGTAGCACGCACAGTAGAGGAAGACTTTGCTGTTCCGACAATGTGCTATTTTTTTAAAACGCTTTTGACTGAGTAAGCCGTGGTAGTCATTATGAAACGCTTAATGTGGGTCTTGCAGGCTTGCATCACAGCTATGTCTATCTCGATGAAAAAAAAAAGCGCCAACAACGCGGCACCTACGCGCTCCGTTGTTTGATTTTCTTTCCATCACATCCTTACCTGGATGGTAACAAAAAGACGTTAGAGTCGTCTTAGCCTGCATCACGGATGACTCTAGCGTCTTTTTGCTACTATCGAAGTAAAAGCATGAGGACAAAAAATGCAGAAAGAGGAGCACCCAGACTCAGCAATGTACGCATTTCTTTCCATCGTCCCTGTAAGTATAGCATTGCGAAAACACTGTTGGCAGCCATCCTAAAAGATTCGCGTGGCATATCTGAAGAAAGCGAAGGAATGGAGCCTTACCCACATTCTCAAACAAAGCACTCCTACAACGGGCATCTTTGAGCAGAATGGCTCCCATTGACGCGTGTGATCTCTACGGGTGGTCTTTGTTCCAGAAACGCCGAAAGAAGCCGACAGCTTGCCGACTAACTTTTCCATCTAAAGGAGGGAAGGATGCTTTTCCATTTGCAGTGCTGATATTTCAGGGAACGCCTTGTCGAATGAACGAGGCTGTACAGGGAAACCTTTTTTGCGCGTAAGTGCGTCTCGGGCTCAGCCGCTGCGTTTCACGTGGGTTGGTCCCTCATCATGTCCACAAACCACACGAACACTGCCACAGCTAGTTTATATAACATCGCACGGATATTGCGACAGTCACTGAAACTGAAAAAAGCATAGGGGAATGTTTTATTTTTTAGTCGTGTGGATTGTAGAGGGAAATTAGCTGCGTATACCGTCCAAGAAAGAATATATTTTTACCTAGCATGAAATCACTGCGCGTGCCAAGCGGACGTAGTGGGTTCGGATACCTCCCGCGGCATGCATAATCATGAATCTAAAACGACTCCGCAACTAACCTTAGACTGTAGTCAACCCCCACAAAAAGAAAAAAAATGCCCCTATGCTTTCCTTGCGTCTTTACAAGCCCCTCACCTCCATTTACTCGTCTACTCACCCCACGGATATTGTCACACTATACCGTGTAAGCTTATTAGATATCGATGTGGATATGTATTCTTGCTACAGAGGGATTTCACTCAACGACGGGAATTTTCGAAGACTAAGACATCCTGTCAGTTATGCGGACCGCACCAATTTATTCTTAAAATGCACCCGAGAAACCATACGGATTACTTTTCGTAGAAAAACACTGTGGCCTTGTTCTCTGCTCGCAAAAGAAAAAAACATATATTGGCGAACATCGCAGATGCTCTCTTTCACCTTTGTGCTCGACTAACCACCACTCCCCGTTTTGATCTACGTCTGTCGCCAACACTTCCAAAGTATACTTAGTTTCAAACCATTTTTGCACGTCTTTCTCGTACAAACCGTTTTTTTCTGTTCGGCGGTTCGATAGTCAAAGGCCCTGTTAATATCTCATTTTTGCTCTTCCTTAAAAGATTTAACAGATCTAGCTGGTGGAGAACACATGGTGGACTAGTTGGTGGGGAACACATAAACGTGTTTGTCCGAATAAAGTCGGAACACGCAGCGATGGAGACTGGGTGGTATAATGCCTGCCCCATTTAGTCTTTATCCTTCTTTGTCTTTTGTCTTGATTATCGCTGACATGCTTCATATCAATCGCAAAAGCATCTCTTAGTTTTAATAACAAAAAAAGAAATAATGGCTCCGGTACAGCACTTTGAGCGACAAATTTAAGGCAAGTAGAAAGAGTGCAGCAGTTGCCACTTCCTTCCCCTTGCATCAAGCTCTAACAGCGTCTACTGCTCTCCTGAAAAGGGGCGGCCCATGTAGACAGGCGGCTCTCCACCCGACGAGAGTACACGCGTGCGCTTTGTCGCAGCTATGATGACGCGGAAAATTCTGCAGAGCTTCGTCTCTGCGCAGACACTCGCGTTTCCACCGCTGTTTGTACGTGGCTAGAGAGACAGAGAAAACAAAACTTGAATGACAGCGGTGCCGAAGAGGCTCAGTCCTTCTCCCGTGCAAACAACCAATAGCGCAGCCATGCTCTCGCCCCTATACAGCATCCGCACAAAGCCACACAAGCCGCTAATCCCGCTGCAGCTCTACGGGCAGCAGCGCACACCCGGCGTCTCCAAATCCTGTCGCATAGCGAGAGCGGGCGAGCTTATACGGCAGAGTGGCGCTCTTCGCTCTCAAAAAGAACGGACGCGCTGGGACCGGCGCGATAACGTGGGAAAATCAACGGGTCGCGAAGGCCTGCCACGCTAATAATGCGAACACGCCAGTCTTGCAACTCGGCGCTGAAGAGTGCGGGCCGGCGGGGACGTTCGAAGCCGGGATCAAAACAAGTTTCGCTGTCAGAGGGTTTATTCGCGCCGTTTTCTCTGCGGCTGAAAAAAAGAAAGGAGTGAAAAAGTTCCTCGGCCTGCTCAAGCGTGGAAGGAAAGTGTGACGAAGAGCACAAGTGCGCGGAAAGCTCTGGCTCGAGATCACGAATTAACGAGCTACTCTGGCATCACGCAGTAAAGCGTGTAGGTGCAGTTCTTATGTCGTTGATTTCGCTAAGCTGCGGCGTCTAGCAAGAGCAAACATTTGTCCCCGTTCACTGGAAGCCCTCGGTAACAAAGTGCATAAACGTTTTCCAGTGCCTTGAGGATGAATGCATAGAGAAGCTGCGCCTCCTCTCTGCCTCGGTGACTATATTCCTTCCGTTCCTGTCGTACTGTGGGTCTCCCTGATTGTTTGCTATCTGCTTACAGTGTTCTTCGTACGCATTTCCACGCGGGCACGCAGCAGTGTGTACACGGTTATGAAGCATACATCCACGAAGCCAGACGCGATGCGTGGCTCTGGGTGACGCGCGAGGTATTGTACTATGCAATTAACGTCCGCAACAAGTATGCAGATGTCTGTTTGCAAAAAGCATATTCTAAACTGCGCCCGTCAGTTTATGAAGGCCGCCGTCACACGCACCTTATCTGTGTATTCATCCCATTAGACTGCGGCAAATTGCAGCAAAATTTGTTTCGTTCTCGTGGCATGCGGGGCGTGTGCGTTAGCGGCGTCGCCGTCCGCTCATCCCAGGGTGAGCGCAGTAACGGCATCGGGCTTCTCAGCAAACGCCAAAATAAGCGCCACAGGCAATGAGTTGAATCTCAGTTACTGAGAGGGCAACGTGTCACGCGATGAGCAAGTCACACTCACATAGGTACTCTAACGCAAAACTGTGCCTGAAATGTTTGCTGACCGTGTAAGTGAACTGATATCCGCAGTTTGTTTCTTTTAAATGTGCAGAAAACAACCGAACTTAATTAAGGTCTGACCTCTGGCGTACGAGAACCATATCACGGAAGGTAGAAAACGCAAGGTAGAAGTTGCTGCTGCAGTTTATTTTTGTTGTGATTATTGCTGTTTATACTTTTTCCCCCGTGGTGTTAATTCATATGAGCTTCCGTCATTGTGTCCTTATTTGTTACGTCGAAATTCCTGGATCTTCTGAGCAAATCCTTACTACCATGCCTATCCTATCCAATTAACGTAGGCAGAAACTTAATTCGCAAGAAATCAATATGCTTTACTTCAACTGCTTGAACTCTCCAATAAAAAGAAACAGATTTGCTGCTTAGGTGCGCTTTAATTATCTTTCTTTTAAGCTTGAGTTTGAGAGCAACTCGGTCCGCATTAAACTAAAGGGGAGGTCCCTACCGCATCATTCCTTGCAGCCCCCATGGGTAATGGCTCAGCCTTCAGTCTGCCTGCATGTCCCTGGCATAATCAAGAAGTCTGCGATGCCGGTTAGCGGACTTAAGCAACTCGCACTTGCCTACATCTGGTCAGAATACCACAAATGTGTACACGTCTACACGGATGGATCTGCGTCTCCAAATGCATCAACAGCAGCTTTTGCAATCCCTGCACAACAGACGACCCGCAGATTCATTTTGGGACACAAGTCTACTTCAACCGCTGCAGAGCTTGTGGGCCTTCGGGAAACGATACGCCACATCTGCGGAGAACCGCCTCAGGGGTGGTGCATTTTCACCGACTGTAAACCTGCGCTACACATTTTAGGATGCTTCCTACGCCCCACAGCCTACCAAGCTCTGGCTCTTGATATCATTAGTCGCGTATCATTTGCTCAGGGAAACGGCCACCGTATAGTGTTTCAGTGGATCCCCGGACACTGCGGACTCGATGGAAATGAGACCGCCGACGCTGAAGCAAGGAGCGCCTTTAGCAGTTGCCTGCGTACAGCTGTACCGTTCTCTATAGTGGACACAACTTGTCTCCTTTCGGAATTGATGAGGAGGGCGACGGCTAGGTACTGGGCCCTGCCAGACACCCGCCACATCCGCCTTAAACGGCTAGATCCGACGATGACCTTTTCAGTTCCTCGCGGAATACCTCGCCCTATTGCATGCGTTATCCGTAGACTACGTTTAAACGTGGCATTCACGCGCAAATACTTGCACTTAATAGGACAAGCGGACTCCCCGGAATGTACCACATGTGGCGTGCTAGAGACTATAGAACATGTTTTAGTGGCGTGTCCAGCGTTTGCACGTGAAAGACTCATACTCGCATCTGCTCTGAAGCCTATGGACACATCGCTCCTCTCTGAGGATTTGATCCTCGGCGCTTGGCCAGATAGTTTTAGAACTGTAAAGGCAACGCGAGCGCTCTCACGCTTTTTGAGCGACACGGACCTTGTCTCGCGTTTGTGATGTCAGAAAGTGTGCCTTTTTTTTAAGTAGTTTTTCATCTGCCTCCTCCCATCATCATCGTCCCACATCGTGACCTTCTTTTATCTCCTCTTCCCGTCCCCCAGAGCAGAGTAGCAGGCCAGATATTTATTTTTCAGGCCAACCTCTCTGCTTTTCCTATCAATAAACCCTCTCTCTCTCAAAAGGGGAGGGTCATAGGGAAGCAGTGCGAATGTCACATCTGAAGTTTCGACTGCCTTCACTTGTTTACGTTCAAGTAGGAGCACAAAGAAGCTCGCCTGGCTGGAAAATATTACAGAAGCTGAGAATCAGTCCACCCCGGGAAGTCGCTGACAAGATCGACATGCCCATGCAGATGAGATCACACATCACGACTCACCCCATACCAAAACGCATGGATGAGGAATACAACAGAGGACGGAGACTAGCCAGAGCTAGACACCTCTCTAAGCGCTGGGATGAAAACCAAGGACACGATCTACGTCGATGCGCCTGGACCCGTTAACGGAGTCGCGGCAATTGCAGCAGTTTCATCCCGGGGGATATCATTGCAAGCAGCCTTATCCAAGCGGTGGATACCACATCGGCTGAAGAGGCAGCTATCGCACTAGCGATATCAAACAACAGTGAGGCAACGGTTATGTCCGACTCAGAACCAGCGGTACGCAATTACTTCAGAGGCCACGTTGGCGCTCCGTGTTGGGAAATTCTGGAAAGGTCTAATCCTTCCAACATCCAGACATTCTGGACGCCAGGGCACCTCTCAACGACGGGCAATGAGGTGTCCAACACAGCTGCTCGAGCTCTCCTCCTCCGAGCATCTGGCACGCAGCCTCTCTCTGACACAGTTGACAACCCCTCACACTTACTAAGCTTCGCAGAAATTACGGAGTACTATAAGATCACAAGAAAATATCCTCTTCCTCACAAAACCCTAAGTAAATATGAAGAGCACATAATCAGGCGACTACAAACTAATACTCTGCCCAATCCTTACCTAATGAGCAAATGGTACCCAGACACCTACGATTCGTCCTGCCCCTTCTGTGGAGCAGTGGGCACACTCTTTCACGCGGTTTGGGAATGTCAAGAAAACCCAGACTTGGACAGCAATCCCGATCCGACTTATGAGCGCTGGAAGGCAACCCTTCATAGCCACAGCCCCCTCGACCAGAAATCGCTGGTTGAGAGTGGCCGGATTATGATGGCGACCAATGGGTTCTCGTACTGAACCCACCCAGTTTTTATGCTCTGAATAAATGTTTTTCCCCCTCGTCCTCCTCACTTCTGGCTTTCGCTCACAGGCGTAAAAGTCACTGTTGATGCTATTTACACACCTTTTTTTTCTTTAACGAACCTGCCATGGTGGCTCAGTGGTTAGAGCACTCGGCTACTGATCCGGACGACCCGGAAAAAACCTGACAACGGCGGTCTCCTTTCGGTGGACGCAAGACGCAAAAGGTGGCCCTGTGCTCTGCGATGTCAGCGCACGTTAAGGAACTACGTACGCGTGGTCTAAATTGATCCGGAGCCCTCCACTACGCTGCCTTTCATAGCCAATTTGTCTCTTCGGAGTGTTAAACCCCACATTTTTTTGTGACAGCTACCTCATTCTTGGCCTTGTCATCCGTTCTTCATTTGAAAAGTGTTCTCAAAACGATAATGAATGAGTGTGAATATGACCATCCTGCGTGAAACATGTCGTCTAGCTGAAACGATCGAGAGTGGTCTGTGCAGCCAAAACGTTGCAGAAAAGCTGGTAATACCGTGCTTAGGCAGAATCAATCTCACTTTCCCAGCGACATAAAACTAGTTCGGAGCATCTGAAGAGTCTGTTGAGGACGGCGATGAAAGCCGTGGTGGTCTGAAATCTTTTCAACTGAAGTCTTGCGAACAATGATTCTCATGCGTGCGCCTTTCCGCATCCTTCATCTTTCCATTCCGCAACATGCTCCCGCCCACAACTTTAAATATTAGGCGCGGTCTCGGCTGAGCGATGCTCTTACCCCACGAACCAGAAGTACTTTTTTCAGACGTTTAGAGCGTATCTTGCGGGAACAGGGGATATATCTGCATCCGTGGAATGACGCCTATATGGACTGTCTGGCTACTGAATTTTATCGGCGATATGGTTTTTTTTTTCGGAAACAAAAAGCTCCTTTCTCATACAAACGTACGCCTGGTTATGGTGTTGAGAAACCCGGAAGAAAATTTTAAAACGTAACATTGGGCACGGAAATGTTTCCTTCCGTTTGACATACGGCGTCTGCAAACGTCGGCATTGGAGACGCGACAGCAACTACCCGCCGCCAAAGGAATGGGAGGCCGGGCATGTAATGTCGTTAAACTTAAGCCTGTTGTTTAACTTTAGTTTAAAGCACCAATGTGGTTTAAACAAAATAGCACTCAAATGAGACGTTATATTCGTTGCAGGTATCTAAAATTTGGGGGGGGGGGGGGGGCATTTTGTTGACCTAAAGTGTGGTGAGGCGAAAGCCTTTAGCGCGGTGTTGCTGCTTGTGCCACTGATGTGTGGTTAAGATGTTGATTAATTACACAATTATTTGTGAATCTTAAATGTTGGAGACACTGGAGGGCGTTTGAGAGGCATCCGTCTGATTCGACGCCTTTCCGCAAACACTCTCCAGCGTCCTAGACAAGGAGAATACATATTGCGCGTTACAGGAAGTAGGGTAGTCGTTAGCACGCTCTGGTGTGGAACGGAAGGATGGTGGTTCGAGTCCAATCATGCACAAAGAAGTTTTTTCTTGCCGAGTTGAAGAGCGTAATTGACAGACGAACGGTATGAGGTCACTTCCGTTGTCGTGACTTCCGGTTGGCGATGAAGCAGACGGACAGGATCTCGACTGGGAGTATGAGCGATTAATGGCTTTCGCCTTAATAAGCGTATTCTGCTTGTATAGCGACACTGCTGTCAGCAAAGTAGCATCCACCTTTTCAAAAGATCTCCCTTCCTCTGGCAATTAAAAAAAATTCGGGTGGCACTCTGACGATCTAAACGGCGTGCGACGAAGGCCTTTAAGCGCTACTTTGGCTGCTACAGTTGCTTCCTCTGTGAATTGTCATTAAAGACGGAGCAATTGTTTATGATTCTTTGATTATTTATTCGACTGCACCACGTGACGCTGGACGTTAAAAGCTGAATTACTAAATCCGGCGTTTTTTTTTTTCACTGTGCTGTGACAACTTCCGGTGGATGTGACGTCCCACCACTCCAGTGGCTATAATGACATCCGCGCTATTTCGACGCAGTTTTGACATTTTTGGGCATAATTAATTAACTGATTACTCTACAGTATTCACACCCGAAGCAACCGTTTTTTTCTCCTATCTTTATAGCTCCCATTAAGCGAAGCGTCAAACGGACACGATCGTGGCCGTGAGCATGAGCCATTTTAGTAAAGTGTGGGTGCGGGCTAGTTGGTAATGCATTGTAAGACGAAAAGCGCGAAAAAGCACGCGGAACCGCAGCGGTGGCCAAGTGGTTGAGCATCCGTCTCGCATGCGGGTAGTGCGGGGTTCGATCCCCAGTGCCGCCGGGTACCCACCGGTGATACAACGGGTACAAGCTTTCCCCTGGTCTGGTGCACGGCTTATTTAGGGTGAAATGCTTGGGAAATGGGTCTTCGACCCACCTTGAGAATTTGAAAAAAATACCTTGTGCCATGGCGCTCTTTGGCCATAGATGCCCTTGCGCCATAAAAATCCATCATCATCATCATCTAAAAGCACGCGGACGCAAGAAAGACGAAGGGCAAGCGCTAACTTCCAACTGACGTTTATTAGAAATATCGAAAGATCGGAATATATAGGCACATGAAAGGGTGGAAGACAAGAACTAACAATGACAGGAGCATGCTAAAAGTGATGTCACTCGATTTCCGCTCAGATACATCGTCTCCTTTTTTGAAAGGCCGATTGATGGAGTGCTTACGCAGCCACTGCCCATCCTATCAATCTCTAGCGCCTCCAATATCTCCCTTGTGATTTGCGAAGGATGCCGGTCGACAATTACAGTCAACGGCTGTAACATGGTACGATGACGTCTTCATACAAAAAGAAGGAATTTGCATAGAGTCGAGCACCGCTCCTATCTTGAGTGATATTATTTTAGCGCAACTCGACAGGGTCTTGGCCGACTCCCTTACAGACTCTAAAGACTTACGAACATTTCGGTACGTAGATAACTTTTTAGTAATTTTAAATGTAGATGATGCCGGCGAGGAGGTAGCACGCATTTTAGCTATTTTTAGGCTGGCCTAAAGCCGCTTGTTTCAACCCACGAGGTTCCCGATGGGTCGTCTCTTAGGTTCTTGGACCTCAGGCTTGTTTGTTCAGATTCGCATGTGTGTTGGGTATACGAGCCGCGAGCTGAGAAAGCGCTGCTACCTTTTGCTTCGGCACACACGAAGCCTGTAAAGAGACGCATTGTGAAAACCGGCCTGTCCAATGCCCTAGAAAAGTCCTGCACCCACTTAGTTGGAGACAGTTTCTGGAGGCAGATTGATCGCCTAAGGGCGAGCGCTTATCCCTCCCATCTACTTTGAGCTGTGGCTGAGGGCATGCTCAAAAAGCAAAAGGATGACAGTGGCGAAGTTGCAAAAGAAAACCAAATAAAGAGTGCCGTTGCCTTGCCGTATATTCACACTTTATCCCACAATCTCAAGAAGATTGCTCGGAGAATGAATATCAACCTGGTGCTTACAGCACCCCATAAACTAAGCATTCTCTGTAGGCTGACGAACCCATCGGGAGGACAAGATTCAGGCTGCAGGATACGACATGCCAACAGGTATGTTGATTGTATTGAAGGCATCATTTATAAGATACCACTGACATGCGGCCGTTTTTATGTCGGTCAGAGTGGACGGTGCGTGAACGAGCGTTTCCGAAAACATGCCAACAATCTGAAACAAATGCGGGAATACTTGGTGATTCACTGCCGTGACTGTTACTATCAGGGTGGCGGCCATTGTGCTCCGGATTACCCACAATCAGTAATCGTCGACCGGCATCCTTCGCAAATCACAAGAGAGATATTGGAGGCGCTAGAGATTGATAGGACGGCCAGTGGCTGCGTAAGCACGCCATCAATCTGCCTTTCAAAAAAGGAGATGTTGCATCTGAGCGGAAATCGGGTGACACGACTTTTTGTATCCTGCTGTCATTGTTTGGTTTTGTCTTCCCCCCTTTCATGTGCCTATATATTCCGATCTTCCGATGTTTCTAATAAACGTCAGTTGGAAGTTAGCGCTTGTCTTTCGTTTTTCTTGCATCCATGTGTTTTTTTTCGCGCTTTTCGTCTTACATGAGCCATTAAAGGCTTTCGCTTTAAAATAAAGTTCGGCCAAACAACCACTACTGCAGTGGTCTCAACTAGCGCAAGCGAGGACCTACCATTATATACGAGTAATTCTATTACTTGTCTATGACAGTAGATTTCCCCTTTAATACCCCTGTCACACGGGCACTTTCGATCCGCATTGAGTCAATGCTAATCGAACTCAGTGCAGATCGACGGTTGTCACACGGCCGCTTTCAAGCGCAATCGAGCTCGATCCTGCTTGACTCGATGCCGTTTTCTCAAAAGTGCTTGAGGTTCCAAGCACAATTGAAAACACTCTCGCTCTCATGAAGCTATAAAAATAACCACAAGTTAACAAAACCAAACCACAATTGTTGTTGTAATTGATTAAAATGTAATACAGAACATTTTTCAGGTACTATGCTTGCTTATATGAAAACATTTGAAAATAATCTCTACACCACGCTCCAAGCTTCGCCATCAGTGTAATAAAGATGGAGTCCTCTTGGTCGTAGGCGCGGAAACTGTGGAGCGAGCGCGAGACAGCCGCTCTCATCGACTGCTGGCAGGACCGCCTAAATAATTTGCGGCGCCAGAAGAGAAACGGCGCAGTCTATGCAGAAATCGCAGAGGCGTTGCGGGCCCTCGGGTAGCATCGCACAGCAGCAGAGGTGGGCCACAAAAACCTGGCGCAGATACGCAATGTACCGATTAGGCTACGGATTTGGCTGCCGCTGCCCCCGGCTGCACAGTGTTGCCGGACATCGCCATGTTATGGCTGTCGGCGGAACATTTGGCGCCACCTACCACACATGAGGGAAACTTCTCAATGAGCATTGAAAATGCCCGTGTAGCACCGGATGTTTCGAGCGTGCTCGAAAACCTCGATGCAGATCGAGCTCAATGAGGATCGAAAGTGCCCGTGTGACAGGGGTATAAGGTTCGTGCTGCATTGGGTCTAAAAGCATCTAGTGCCCTTCTTGTGTACAAATTTCTCATTAACTACCATAATCACCCTATTGTCTCGGTCGTATATTTACTGGGGAGTTCTTTAGCGGCGACCGACCGTGGGGTGCTCTTCTATAGGGGAGATTTCGTACATCTGGGCCGTGCTTTAAAGTGTGTTCTTCAGGATTGCTGTCTCAGGCTATATTCCCTTACTACTGGCCCACACAGTCGTACTTCGCCACTTTCATTGTCATTTGCCTTCATCGCACACTGGGTACCCAGAAAGAGCGAACCTCAGGAAGCGTCATGTCTTCAAGAGTATAACTAATTTCAACAAATGAGCCACGCTGGCTCAAATACTGTACAGCATTCTCTAGAGTACAGCACATGCTACTCTGAGGTCCTCGCTCGCAGGGAAGTAAATGCCTCACGCGGTATGGAAGCGCCTGCGTATTACTTGATGACACGCTCCCGTGCAGACAAGGTGGCGCTACACGGCAAGGCCTATGTACGAGCACGCTGATTTGTAAGAGTCGCCATTGTCTACCGATCGCTCTTCCCTTACATATCGTGCCACTTAACGCATGTCGTGTCGCACCAACATTTAATGTCCTCGCCAGGCAAACCTACAAACCTTTGATTCTAGCAGCGGAGGTGAGACCAGTCAGAATACGGGGAAAACGTACCAGCTGCTCACTGCGCACTTTGCGCGCCGAGGTGGTTCAGTGACTACGGCATTCGCGGCCGGTCGATCGGTCCTGTGTTTTTGCTTCGTCCTTGTCCCACGTCTGTATTGCGGTTAAGTTTAGAACGCGGATTTACTACGTAGTAGCACAGCGAAAACGCTATCAGCAAGCGCAACCCTAAGTTTTAATCTTTCTTTTTTTCCCGGCGCACGCCCAGCTTATCTTTGAAGGGTTCGTGCCAGCATATTTCCAGTAGTGCATACCCTGCTTATTGCATTTAATTCCAAACATGTTAAATTACAATTCCACGAAGTTTCCATTGATTTGGTGCGGTAACTATAATTAAAACGATTTTTTTTTCGTTTCTTTTGCTAACGTAGTGCTGGTGTGGCAACTTGTGATCGCTGACGTCACAAGGGCATACTCTCCTCGCGTCGTCTGCTGCGCACTTTCGCAACTTTTAGGTTCTTAATTGCATGCACACCCTGGACGGCGGTCGGTCGAAAAGCTTTTTGGTTTGTTACTTGACAGAAATAAAATGCATTTTCCGTGTTTTCTTTTCGGAAGCCTTCAGCGGTCCATGCCTAGTGATCTTCGGGAAAGTGGACTCGTTCGTGAAGCCCGTCTTCTGACATATTGTTGAGGAAACAGAAATTGATGGGCCCCTGCTGTGTTATTTACGCTTAGAAGCATGCTGCTCGTATGTTATGTGCATGTTTTCTTTAGCAGCCAAGAGCTTCCCTATGTGAAAAGTGGCCCTTGCCGTGCATGCCTTCGCCGATGTGCGCCCTGAAAGGCGTGGCGGTGGTGTTCCGTCGCTGACTACCAAGTTCTTGGCCGCTGTTCGTCAGCTCGATAATTAAACTCGAGTTATCACAAGGTCGCACTAGAGTAAAGCTTGCGGCACGAAAGAAGCAGAGAAAAGTGCCGAATGCGGTGGCTTCCCAGCTTCATGCATCCTTGAGTTGCTGTGTGTGCGTGTGCGTGTGCGTGTGCGTGTGCGTGTGCGTGTGCGTGTGTGTGTGTGTGTGTGTGTGTGTGTGCGTGTGCGTGTGCGTGTGCGTGTGCGTGTGCGTGTGCGTGTGCGCGTGCGCGTGTGTGTGTGTGTGCGTGTGCGTGTGCGTGTGCGTGTGCGTGTGTGTGTGTGTGTGTGTGTGTGTGTGTGTGTGTGTGTGTGTGTGTGTGTGTGTGTGTGTGTGTGTGTGTGTGTGTGTGTGTGTGTGTGTGTGTGTGTGTGTGTCGAATATACATTATTTTCAGCTGCTAGGATTTTTTTGCAAGACCATAAAACCAAACCGCTGGCAAAACCCTACAGGACTCGATTGTTCCGCGGCCAGCATCGACGAATAGCCGCTGCCGTCTTCCTTTCGCCCCTGCGCCGCGCGACTCCGGCTCCGGCTCCCGAGAAGATATGTTACGGCTCGCTTTTTTTTCCTGCTTGCAAAACTTTGTGTACTCGTTAAAGGAGTGCTGGAAGATAATAGTGCACAAGATAGCATTTACTGTGCACGCGCGAAGTTCTCCCAGTAATGCGATGATTACGACAATTTCACCTCTCGCTGAGGTTTACATAGCTGCACAGCAGTCGTACTGCTCGTTTGCATGGCATAAAACTCAGAGGCGGCTCTCGTTACCGTAAATATTAACTTCTCTTGCTCACAATCTGCAGTTTTACTCTTTTTGAACACGCCGTTTACACTGCAATAAGCGCCGATAATGTGATCGCCTGCGTGGCGCTTCCGGCTAATTGTATCTGCTTCATCCGATGACACTAATACCTTATTTTAAATCGCTTTATCTAGAAATACGTTCGGCGACCCTTCGTATTAATGAAAACAGCCAAATTGGCTGTCCACAGTCGACGCCGACCGCTGCTGCCGGCTGTCTTCAGCATATGCTCTGCAGACCGGGTCACATCGGCACTTCTCCCTAATTGTAACGCGTTCTGTTACGTAAGCAATCTTCGCTTTGAGGCCGCTCTAGACAAAACTACGCTCGATTGCCATTTTTATGAGCTAAAGCTTGTGAATTCGCCGTCCACAATCGACTAAATTGAGGACACGAATTCTGCGGAATCCTGCGCCTCGTCACAAAATGGGCTGGCGGTCCGCCGTCGACTGAAATCTAAGAATCTGGCAAACGTTAGCCGCTGAGTGGTGTTGAAGTGTGAAGATATGAAATGCAGCCGCTCGTTTCGTTTTTTTTTTTCTATACGGATAACGTGGACACGAGCGCAGTTTTTCAGGCCATCGCCGGCGTAAAGCTTTCGCACGGCCGCACAAGCCCGAGCGACGGCGGCAAGCGACGAGCGGCACCGTGGCGCTGTGCTTTGCCCGCGTCGCTTGCATCGCCTCTCGGGTCTATGCGCAGGCACCGAATGAAAGCACATCTTCTGTGGTCACGTATACGTCGCGTATGTAACGGTGACTGGCATAAGGTTTCCAACTAAGTTCCCAGGTTTTTAAACTTTTACGTTTACAGAATGTCACACCAACTAGCCGCCCACTACACTCTTCTGGATCCCACTCAGCTGACTCTTTACACTACTACGATACGCGGTCGTTGGTCATGCTCAAGTCGTCGTCGGTCTAGCGTGACAGACCGATTAGTCGACGACAGCATCTGCATACCGACCAGCCCACCGACCGTCTATCGGCGCCGCATCCGCCTGGTGTGACCGGACCGTATACCTACACCGACGAAAACTATACGTTATTGTTATCGCTTTTGCGCCGTCCGTCACTCATACATGAGAGGTGACTGCTGCTTCGATCGCCCACGAAAGTGCAAGGAACAGGAGACCTCGTTTCGCGCACTGCTGCAACGATAGCCGACGACGCTCCACCGCGTATGCCGTTATGTCGACACGCGAGCATTAAACACTGCAGTCACTGCCTGTTGGAGGAGTTTCCCGGTCGCAATTCCGATCGCGTTTTTTGGAATATACAGCGTGTTCAGGGCACCAAATTTTCGAGATTGAATTATATATGCTGTTGTACTATTTACTAAAGAACAAAAGTGCAATATGAAGAACACCCATGTCGTGGCCCCTTTCATCATAACAAAGAACAGCGCAGTGCCTGCTGTGCTCTTTCGGGAGCTCGCAGTGTGCCTTCGTCAACGCAGCAGTAGTACAAACAAAGGCGCAAATAGGAAGTGAGGAGCGTTCGTGCGGTTTGACAGGTGCTCTGAAGGAGAAATAAACGCACTACAAGCTATCTTACAGATGTCAGCTACGTTTTACAAGCATAAAAAGAAGTTATGCATTTTCATGCTTCTATACGCTCGGAAATACCTTGAATCTGCTCAACACCCACGCGGAAGTATATTTAGACCCTAGGAAATGAAAAAAGAGGTCGTAGGCCCAAAACTAGACTGCGGGCCTAGGCTACATCGAAAATAGACACGTAATGACGCCATCATGGTTAGGAGTTTCGACCTTTTATGAGTGCAATTATTTACTGCGGGCGAATAATGAACGCATGAAGTATATCGCGATCATGGTAAGCAAGCAAATCACGGTGGAAAGCGGTAACTGTCATGATAGAGCCTGAAGCGTTTGCGAAAATTAAAGCTCCCCACTGGTATTTCCCCACAGCGCGTGGGAGCGTTCGTTGCTTGGCAAACGCGGAACACTGAGCGCAAGCACTCAACGAGTAACGAATGAGGCCTTTGCTGAACACAAGTAAATATTGCGAGAGCTTATAGCGTGAGCTCTAGTGGGCGTCGGGTACCCCCTTTTCTGTGTATTGCAAGAAAAGTGCTCACACACGGGGACTTTAGAGATTGAGTATTTAAGATCAGATACTCAAGCCCCACCTTTGCCAGAATGAGGACGTAGTGTTTGCGGCACTTGAAAAATGCCGTCTACAATTGTGCGATATAATCCTCATGACAAAGGTGAACACCTCTGTGCACTGTGTTCCCAAGCCCTAGCTCAAGAATTAATTTATAGACAGGATGCGCCCGTGAGTTTTGGTGAACTTTATGCTCCAGATTAAAGGCGCATATCCTGAAGGCGATTTTTAAGTTGTTCGCTATAAAGTAATTTGAGTAATCTCTTCAGGCGTTCAACCGGATGCGCCTATGTTTCTGACCGATAGCGGTGCTTGAAGGCCACGTCCTCGAATTGTCTTCACAGTGTACGCACGACAGATCAAGTAAACGTCATTAGGTCTTTTCGCATAGTTGTCACGAGTAAAAGCATACCGGGGATATCTGTATTACCCATACCTTTTCAAGGCGATAATGGAGGATAACGTCCAGGCGTATTGGTTATTGAAATGCGTCCGCAACCAATAAAGACCAGTTTATCGTGCAGCAAAGATTGAGGAAGTTTGTACGAAGGGCTTTGTGGTCACTAAGCAAAAGCGCGGACCAAATGCCATGCGCCTGAACGCCTTTTTGTTATCGACCAGGCATTAGCAAGCACTGACCCGGACTTGTTTCGGTGCAGCTGCTTGCTTGCGCCCTTTCATGTGTAGTGCGGGAAGAAAGATAAATAAAACTTGCGAGCAGAGGAAGAAAGCTGATTGGGGCAGAACCTGACGCCATGGGGATCGCAACCAAACAAACAATTCCCGCAGAACAAAAACCTTTGAGGGCACTGTTTTCTTTTCTATCTTTATTTCCGTCTTCCTTTCTTTCTCTCTTTCTTTCCTTCTTACTTTCTCTCTTTCTTTCTATCTTTCTTTCTTTTTTTGCCGCTCTCCGAGCAAAGTTATCCTCGTGGCCTCCTCGAGTCTGGCGAGCGAAACGCTGCCTTTGTCGCCCGCACCGGCCGCGGGAAAGGGCTGCCTTCGGAAGGAGAAAGACGTCCGTTCCGCGCTCCGGAGACGCTTGTGCGCGTGACACCCTGACCCTGGTATCGGCTCGCGGGCACTGCAGCTTGAACCGGACCTATGGCCTCCCTGAGAGGGATTCAGAATTCAACCTGCCAGACTCCCCTCGCCTAACCAGAAGCGGCCACTTCGGAACTTGGTAGGCGGATTAGGTCTCATACGCGAAATGGGCTCACAGATTTCTTGTCGTTTTTCTTTCTTTCGTGATCTTTTCTGGGGCTACAAAAAATTGAAGGGAAAACTGCACCATACACTAAAATACGGAGTAAGGCAACATCAAGATGGTAATGCGCAATCTTTGCCCGCGATGTGTTCGTTACTGCTCATTGAAAGGAAAAAAAATATCGTTATTAAAGGGACATACCTTAAAGGAAGCAAAAGTAGATTTCGTCGAATAAAGGTAACAGCAAAGATGATGAATGAAGCAACAGATTAATACTGGAGGCTTTTACTGCATACGCGTTCTTTTGGCATGAAAATTTTACGTTCAAACACCACGCTAACAAAAAAAACATTATGCAGTTTTCCCGCCGAAACAGATCACAGCTTATTCTGTTTTAGTGGGAGAGTCGGCTGAGATGGAAACTGCTTGATTGCGGTTGGCGCAAGTTATTTTTCTTGCTTTACTATGGTGGCCTTCAGCGTTTATTCTTGATTTTTTTCTTATATCACTGCAAGAATATTTTGGAACGGGCGAAACAAAAAAAAAACGCTCGACTGAGTGGTTTTTAATGGTCTCCCTGGAAGACCAGTAACATCCTAACATTACAAAAGGTGAGTTGATCCTATATGCGTGCGTACTGAATACACAGACGCTCCTTGTGGGCTTGTCTTGAAAACTTTTTCATACTGGGCTTTTTTTTCTGTGAAATTATTAGGTTCGTTGAATGTTTGATAGATTGATTTCGTCATATCGCGAACGGTTTTTGCGGTGTGATGCAGGACCGTTTTGCTCATTTATCGCGCGAAAGCTTTCATTATGCCAATTACGCGTGGACGGTTAAGAGAAATCGTCCAAGTACATGTTCCTTCAGTCGTACAGTGCTAGCAGTTGTTATCGCTGCATAATGTTAGGAGTAGTTATAAAGCAATCACATGTCCGGCGATAATGCATTCGCGTCTTTATATTTAATACTGTAATAATCGTTACCCTGTTTACCGATTTATGAAATTTATTTCTGTAGCACTTGCGTTACCACATAAACTGAAAGGCTTATTACTTTAATTTTACTCATCTATAGGCCTACTCGCCGCGGTGGCTCAGTAGTGACGGCGCCCGGCTGCTGACCCGAAAAGATGCGGGTTCGATCCCGGCCGCTGCGGCGGAATTTCTATGAAGGCGAAATTCTTGAGGCCCGTGTACTGTGCGATGTCAGTGCACGTTAAAGAACCCCAGGTGGTCGAAATTTCGGGCGACATTCACTACGGTGTCCCTCATAGCCTGAGTCGCTTTGGGACGTTAAACCCCCATAAACCAAACCAAACCAAATCATCTATAGGCCTGAACTGTGGAATCGATTGCTTGTCCTAATTTCTCAGGAATTTCCCTTCGCGACTAAGCATGAATCACGTCACTTCCTGCTGGGGAGGACGTGCAAAAGCACTAGTTTATGCGGGGTCTGATTCATATAAATTGTTCGTATTACAGTTTATGAGGATAGGACTTACGCCACTAAGTGGCACCTGAAGGTTGTGCATGCGCCTGCGTTTTATCGAAATATTTGCCGCAACCGAAACTGCTCAAAATCCACCTACCCGCTTCCGCCGCTTTTTACCAAAGCTCGATTCTGAAATCTTGATGAACCTAAAGAAAGTTATTTTTCACTTCTCCTCCGTTAGTCGGTTATATGCCTGAAGTTGCACATCCGTGACCTCTAATTTATGAACGGCGTCTGATCAACAATGCAAGCGCTATATATTGCGAAAGCGGAAGTAAAACATTATTTTAATTGTTTTCACTCAATGACCGCTGCATTTCAGAGGCACGCCATCAGTATCATTTTAGTGGCGGCTACACTGTCTCAACTCGACTCAGTAAAATTTCGATGAACTCTCAACGAAGTTTTGTTGCAGAAGAAAAACGAAGCAAAGTAAGATATATATTTATTCCGTTACAACTCCGGGATATTTCCGCCCTCTACTCCAGTCGTCTTAATATTAATTCAATGAAACAGTTTCTTGAGCGTTGCATGGACCAGTCCAGTCGCTGTGAGACATGAAGCGACTTGAAACTGCCCCTCCTGTCACCTGCTCCTGCATTGAGACTAATGCTCTTGAGTCAGCTGCAAGAGTGTAACTTTGCTCAAAACGCATAATACCCAGTTCTCTCACTGTACGTTTGCACGAGCCACTGTGAACATGTCTGCAAAAGGGACCGAAGTACGTGTGAATATTACAAAATAGCAAGTCGCAGTCTGCCGTATACTGCAGTGGACGAAGTCTGCGAAAAGTATGCCATTTAAATGTCCAATGTTTGCCACTTGATCGACCTTCACACCATGCACTATAGTAGTATATATAAAGGACCGCGTTGACGGCTTCATATGAGTTCGGACATTAATCAACTCAGTTCAGTCGGATTCAGTTCAACATTGATAATTAATTCGGTTAGTTGGTTTCAATTGAATTGATTTTAACCGACATGATTTCACTTAGCGTTTAATTTATGTGCCCAAAAGCCGATGCGCGAATTCCGGCGTCGATGCACACGATAAAAAAGGCTCAAACCCGTTTTACTATTTTTTTTACCCCGCGTGTTCAATTACGCGAATTAGGCCGTCAAAGTACGACCGCCAGTGCAGTAGCACAAGAGTAGAGGTTCAGTTTGGGATCAACAAATTATCATGTCAGTTCAGAAGTGCGAAACGTCTCCACACGCCATTTTCTGTTTTAGAAAACGAGCGTGCCTTCAGATACGGTATTTGAGCACTCTGTGCCCAGTATGACACGGGCAGTTAATGACGTCGTCTCCAGCTTCCCCGAATATGCATCATAACTATACTTTGAAGCGAATTTTCAGCGACACAGATGTTGGCGATTCGCAAAAAAAAAGGGAGGGGTGGAACTCATTGCGGTTTGCGGCATTTTTGCGGACTGGAAGTTATTCGTTAATTGTGCACTGAGGAATCGGTGCGTGTTGTCGTGGCCCCCATGCCGTGGTCAGTTCTGTGAACAGCACAGCAGAAACCGCACCGGTCACTTCACTGAATATGCAGAATGCCCTCAAGCGGTTCCAGCCCGTCGAGTGCTATTTTAATGGTGCTTGATTTGCATAGCATGACGGTGGCGTAACAGCGCAACGGCACACATCCAAAAAAAGACAGTAGACCATCGTGCAAAATCAACTCGCCCATCATTTCGTACTTTAGTGGTATGTAACTCAGTGCAGACAACATAATGTTTCGGCTGCAGCTCTAGGCCTCCACCCAAAGTTATGCGATGAAATTTTGCTTAGAAACTGAACTATTCGGAACATATCTTTTGTCGTACCAAGCTAGCTTAAGACTGGCCCAGAATGCCCCCAAAGAACTTGTGCAGTTTCATTTTCTCATATTGTTCATTTTTGTTTTCATAGACCCTCTATGAACAGGAGTTGCTTAACTTTTGTGCTTCGCATTCAATCGCATATCATGTCTGGTAAACCTCCTTATTTTGCATTTCTGCTTGTCCGTCATCTTGTCCGTAACGGCATTATAATAAAGCTAGTTAAAAAAGAGCATGCAGCTCTGCCAATGACGTTAATGAAGTATACCCATGGGAAATTGTTCGCATCAGGCAAAAATTATAATAGGTGGCACGTGAAGGAAAATTAATCGACGCTATGCATTTTCCTCTAAGGCACCTACATTCTGCAGATCTCACACCTGCACGTCCTTCTGGAATGGGTCCCCTGTCGCCAACCAGGGATTAGAAGGGAACGAGCGGACACATGCCCTCGCTCTCGGTAGATCTCCTAGCACCCCTTCCCCTTGGTCCGTCGATTACTACGCCAAGGATGAGAGAGCTATGCACCGCAAACACCGGAGAGAGTGACTGAAACATCTACAACACTCCCGCCACCTCCCAACTCCTCCCTCCTCCCCGCACCTCACACGCCGCGAACCTTCTTTTATCACACAAGCGCATACTATTTTCCTACCTTGTGACCTCTACACCCACCACATGCTTAACCGCCCTGGCCATACCCCCGCTGTCAGACAAGTTGCTCCCCTCCCCTCGCCACGGACCCTATTGCTGGGGGAGTTGGGTTGCTGCTCCTCCTTCTGCATTATGCCCAGCACTGTGGCCACTGCTCGTTGCACACACCACCCATAGGTGGGGTAACAAACATTCTAGCCCGAGCTGCAGCCTGAAATCGCAGAGTTCCGACAGCGATCCGGACCTGTGTCGCGCAATAACGGCTATCGTTTTCCTCTTCCTCCCATGAGTATCAGAATGTAACATTAATAGGTATATTGCTGGGTTCATACACTTATACAACTCCCTTTATTTCAAAAGCGCGCATTAGATGCAGTTTTCATCGACATTTATCGTACTACTCTTATGTTTTCACCTTCATGCATTTGCCCCCAATTTACGGTGAAAGGCACCGCGGACGTCCATTTCATTTGGATTTCATGATAACTTTTTATTTAAAAAAATCGCGCTCTCTCGCCACCGGCCTACACATTGCATCGCTAGACACCCTTACTGTCGTGAAGCCAACGCCAGCTATGACCCCAACAAAAATGGCGTGTTGTACTATTTTCACTAGCACTTTCTCAAACAAATCGCATGACACGAGGTAGGGCAAATCATTAAAAATATCAGCCATCCCAGGGCGGCCCGAAGGCCCAAGGTCTGCTTGTGGAGTTTATTGATAAGCTTTTCCGCCACCTCCAAATAACGTATTCAAAATCTCTGACGCCTCCCGGACGAGGCTTATGTGTAGTTTGAAAGGCCCGGAAATTCGCAAATAAGAAGTTCGTTTTTGCTTTAGTTCGTCCTCACCAAGCTATGAGTTTACATGCGCCTTACTCGGGGCGTGATGAAAGGACGGCAACTAGCGAAAAGAGGCGACTTCATTTTATTTTTCTACAAAAAAGAGAATCGAGCCTGGACCAACATTTAGCAGGTTTAAGGCTATAAAAGGGAGAGTAAAAAATAGTAATTATAGTAGTGCGCCGCCGCGGTGGCTCAGTGGTTATGGCGCTCGGCTGCTGACCCGACAGACGTAGGTTCGATCCCGGCCGCGGCGGTCGAATTTCGATGGAGGCGAAATTCTAGAGGCCCGTATACTGTACGATGTCAGTGCACGTTAAAGAACCCTAGGTGGTCGACATTTCCGGAGCCCTTCACTACGGCGTCTCTCATAGCCTGAGTCGCTTTGGGACGTTAAACCCCCATAAACCTAAACCAGTAATTGTAGTAGTGGTGGTACTAGTATTGGTAGAAATTACCTTAACAAGTATTAGGAGGAGGAACCACTTTATTTAATGTTCCTGACGTACAGGCGCGGCCAGAATAATGCGGAGCACAGGAACGGTCGCAGATCTGCGGAGAACTGCTTATGCGCGCTACCTAGCATGAGCGTCGTAAACTATGCGTGTCGGCACGCGCAGAGAGGCGCCGGGGCAAGGACCCACTTTTTTGCCGCAGGCCTGTCGGCATCACTGCTTAACGTATAGTGTGCATGTCTGCAGCTTGGCGCTCGGCGCGCGACATCGACGATAAACTCAGCCCGCTTGGAGGAAGGCATAACCTGGTGGAATTACTCGGAACAGCTCAGCATCTTTAGAGCAAAGATAGCGCTAGGGTTGAAGCAAAGAGTGGGACTCGGCGGCGGGTACTCCGCTACCCGCGGTTAGCCAAGTGTTTCTTTCTGTCATTGGTAGGCTGCGCTTAGATGCAGTTTCCCCTAGTGTTCCTGTATATGCTGCGGGAGCGTATACAGGCGCACTAGTTTCCCCTAAAGTCACAGGAACGGGACAGTGACTTTAGTTTCCCCTTGATGCGTCGCCTGTCGCGTGCTCCGTATTATTCTCGCCACGCATGTACACAACTTGGCGCATGAAAGTAAATTAAAGAATGACCAATTCCGCATATATGGGCATTAAACCATTACAGTTATCGTGTCACACGTTGGGGCGACGCCAGCGAGGCATAATATGATGAAGGAGGAGGACTGGTTAAATGGTAGGGTCTGATGGCGACGGGAGAAGAGCGGAGGCAACGCTCGATGTTGGCGTACAGGTAAAGTAAATGCCGTTCAGGCAGAAGGGGAATCCGTACAGGTATAGCTTCGCGACAGTTCCGACCTCATATGACTCAGACAACGCCCCCCCCCCCCTTCTTTACGTCGCACAGTCATGCACACTCACAAGATCCAAACACCAATAAAGATAATAAAAGACGCCGTGGTGGCTCAGTGGTTATGGCGTTCGGCTGCTGACCTGAAAGACGCGAGTTAGATCCCGGCCGCGGCGGTTGTATTTCGATGGAGGCGAAACGCTAGAGGCCCGTGTGCTGTGCGATGTCAGTGCACGTGGAAGAAACCCAGGTTGTCGAAATCATCCGAACCCGTTTACTATGACGTCCCTCATAGCCTGAGTCGCTTTGGGAGGCACTGCTCCGCTTCTTGCGAACTTCTGGCCTGCACGATAGGCTGTGACTTTAACGAACGCTGACTTTTCATAGTAACTCTTCTTTCTCTTTCATTTTTTATCACTTCGCCCCTTTCTCCCCTTGTAGGGTAGCAAACCGATTATTCTTCCAGTTAACCTCCCTGCCTTTCCTCTTCTTCCCCCTCCTCCTCCTCCTTGGGACGCTAAACCCCATAAACTATAAAGGCGATAACACTAATGTAGAATAGTATGCAGCAATTCCTAATTCCCTATGCATTTATTAACGCGACAGCGTTAAGGGTCTCGTTCTAAAGAAAATCTGGCGTCGGCGTCTTCGGCGTTGTGAGCGAAAAATCCCCGGAGGAGCAACCTAGGCGATCCACTTAGGTGACATGACCTTATGGCGTCGTCACATCCTGCCCACCGGATTGTGAGGAGACTGATCACCGTTTCAGGTGGCAGTTAAATAAATAATCTGTCGTGAGAGGTTGCTCTGGAAGAGCAACCTGGGTTGCACAAGCCCCACCTGTGGTACCTTAACCGCTGCACCACTGCGCCTCTGCGCCAGGATTTGTATGTGGACTCCCAGGGATCTGTGAATGCAAAGTCGAAAATTACCAATTCCGCATGTATGGGCATTAATCCACTTACGCTATCGAGTCATGCCCTTAAGACGGAGCTTAAGAGTCCCCTCCAATTTTTCTGTGTGCCTCATCAATACACTCGCATTCACTGATTTCCGCGTTCTTGATGATGATGATTTTTATGGCCCAAGGGCATCTGTGGCGAAAGAGCGCCATGGCACAAGGTTTTATCTCCTACTCAAAGTGAAGTGAAAAACTCACTTCCGAAGCATTTCACCCTGAAATAAGCCGAAACACCAGGCCAGGGGAAAGCTCCTACTCATTGTAGAACCGGTGGGTACCCGGCGGCACTGGGGATCGAACCCTGTACCTACCGCATGCGAGGAGAATACTGAAAGTACTACGCCACGGCTGCGATATTTCTAGAACTCTTCCTGTCCTGCAACAAAGGCGACCGAAGCTTGAATTTCACGTGTTATCTGAGAGCCATTCTTTTATACCACGGTGCATCTGTAGCACTAAAACATGTTTCATTGATTGTATTTCCTAAAGCTTCAGGAGAGTGGAGATGAGCCCCTTTTCGGCCTCCGAAACTTGCCCCTTTTTTGGCAATAGCTAAACGCAGCCCTGTCCCAACAGGAGGTGAATTACATGGAAGAGGAGCAGAGCGGGCCGCCACTACTGTCCAGTTGTCTTACGCCTGTGTCTTCGGACCTTTTTGAGCCCTTCCGCTGCTTCGCCATCATTGAGCCTGAACCACCATTCGCTGGTTAAAAAAAATGGAAAAGCAGAAGAGGACGATCGACGCCAGTGTCGTCTATTTCTCACGACCAACGGCCCCGTAGAAGATCTATGGTGTGCAGTCTTCAAGAACCATTACGCTTTCCCGTGGCGTCGTCATTTTTTTCGCGCTCTGTGCTATTTCTTTCCGGCTTTGCTGTGCGGTCGCTTTTATTACGAGCTATGTCTTCTTGTCCCCCTTTGTACGTCGAGACCAAGCTTTTGTTGCTCACCTGCGTTCTTAACCGGGAGCATTTCATGGCCGTTTGGTCGGGAAAGACGATATAAATTCCCGCTGTCTCTCTTATAACATCGCTGCCTGGCTCGCGTCTGTTCTTCGTCATTTTCATAGTTCTTCCTTAACTTATAGCGTCGACTGTGACCATTTCAAAGAATTTCAAAGCATTTTTGTTTCTTAAATCTAACGTAATCTGCTCTTGCTAAGGATTCAAGCAAAGCGAGAAACACTCCTACATGGCAAAGGATGCTGCGGAAAGCCTTGCCCCTTTCATGTAGTTCTGAACATACCTACTCGTGAAGGTGAAATTTTTATTAACCTTCCCCGGGGGGGGGGGGGTGGGGGGGGGGGCAGCTCCAGAGTGAGGATGCGGCACAGTCTAACTGAGAGCAGAAGAAGCCAGCGAAAGCCTTTGAAGTTCAAAGAAATTCAAGTCTGATGCCGTCCGTCGCCATCGTGTACTGCCCCTTACTCGATTTGGTAGGCAGGCACAGATATAATCTCTTTCTTCTTCAGGCGCTTCCATTATGAGGCAGAAAGCTATGGACGCAAATACGAGGACTATTGCTGTAACAAAATCAAAGAATATGCCTTGGCTACGCAATTTATTTCGTCGAGCTTCTCATTCTTTACTTGAAAATGTATGAAGATTTGTAAAGAAAACGACCTCGCTTACACCCGGCAGCCTTTTTATTTCATGATGCTGTCAATAGACGATGTGCACAACTGTGTTGCAGTCTGGCAACACCGCGCCCACAACTTCCGGTTTCCACCTTGGTTCGATCGCGCTCGTCGAGCGGGCACGTCGTTTCCTACGTGTGCTTTCTTGATACTGGTGTAGCTGTCATGAATGTCGCGAGTGTAATTTCAAAAGCCAAGCTTCTGATGCTGCGCTGCTTGCACTGCCCATCTTTTACCAAATGTAGGTCCCTTGAGTAAGCGCCAGCATGCCCCTACCGCGTCCTCAGCGCTTGAAGTATATATATGGAGATGATGGCGGCAAGAATCGGCACGGGAAAGTGGATTGGAAAGTCGGTCTCTGTTCCGCTGTCGTTTCAATGCGCCGCTTTAAGCGTCGCGCATTATCATCGATATTTTATTTTCAAGTGGACGCAAATTCGTCTGGTAGGGTAGCGAGCGGTTATTTTGTAGTGAGTTCACAAATGTGTTCACAAAAACTAAGCAGTAAGCGGCGCATATGGTTTTTTGAGTGCACTTAGTTCGCCATTGCACGAGCGATCGAGGTTTGTAGAAGTAGGGCACGGAGTGCTCATGGCCGCGATTTGCCGGCAAATTAATGAATACGCTTCTTCGCGACCGGACTACATGCTTGAGCAACACAGGCCTAGGCTGGCTGAAAAAAACTTCTCTCCTCTATTACGTTGTTCAAGTACGCGTCGATATGTTCGCGTCCGACCTACTCTGCTCTATCGGATCGAGAGTTAGTAAATGCACGAAATCAGCTCCTAATTTTGATCAGAAAGAATAAATACACTGATCCGTGTCTTAATTAAATGCAAATCATCTATAAAACTTTGTGAAAAATCAAGGCAGAAAGCGAAAGCTGAGCACTGGTCGGTGTGCTGACAGATAGACCTCGCGCGGCATTTGGTGTTGTTATTAAAACGTTCGCAAAGACTAACAAAAATAAATAAAACAGCGAGAAGCAGAAACGTAACTGGTTCCCGCACGCATCGTAGTGTCCTCGCAGAGTGCACAACGTAGCGCAGCACAGCATCGTTATTTAAAACTTCAAACTAAGCGCAGCCGTTTGAACCCAACGTTGGGCAGCGGTTTCGTTTTTTCTACCGAACCAACATGGCAGGCCTAGTTCTTGGAGCGCTATGAGATGGCGCTGCGCATTTTGCATATCGTCTATTGCTTTAGATAAAACGCATTGTCACAACTGTTGCGTTATCTTCGGGCGTTCTCTCTTTGCATCAAAGTGGGCGTGTGGCTTACACCGAACTCAAGGCTGTCTGAGCGGATATCGGTTTGGTGGTCACCGGCTGTCGTAAGCTACGTTGTTCGGGGCTCCCAAAACGACGTCAGACATACGTGCCTACTTCACAGCCACGGCCTCGCGCTCGTCACTGTGGGAAGAACCCATTCGTGATACGTAACCAGGTGAATTGAAAGGGGGGAGTTCCATGAGATTCCTTGTCCTTAGCTGCCAATACTGTGAACTACTTATTTTCATGAGCTCAGAATTTCGAGAATCGGGTTGAAGTCGCATTTTAAGAATATTTCGCCAGCACTGTATTTTTTGAAGCAGACGTGCAAGTTTCTTTAGTTCTTCTGTTGTCCTCCTCGAACTCTACAAAATCCCTGACGGTGCAAATACACGTGTGTGGCTTATGATAAATGGTGTCCCGGTCTTGCGGAACACAACACAGCAGGAACTCAGCAGTGGATGAAAAGAGGCAAATTTTTAAAGACCCAGCCACGAGAAGCAAAGGGAGCCGTTTCTAGGAAACATGGTGATTTTATTCGTGAAGAGAACCCGCGACAGGCAGAGGAATGTTTCCTATTCGGAACTTCGAGCTTTAAATACGAGACAATACACTCATATAAGGCAACTATTTTTTTCGCAATATGACCACTTTTCGCGGTTGCTATTGGCGGTGCCTATTATTCACGAAAAACGCGATGGTCCTCGTGAAGATTATGTCGTTTACAGTGTACTGTGCACTCCCAGACAAACAACGTGGGAAGCAGTCGTGGGGATACGGCAGCAACGGCACATTATTGGTCAGGGCCGTTTTCTAATGACTTATTGCTTAAAGCCGGAGATAGAGAAATGCGAGGCGGCACACCACAGTCTGCGAGTTCTCCAGTAGTTGCTCCGGTATGCGTGAAATGGGGCACGCCTGTTTTTAAGCGTGTTTCTCCTGTCCCCTGCGGTAGCGCAGAAGGGTCCGGAGACGTTTCTACTTTTTAACTTCTTTGAAAGTTGAAAGTTAAAAGGTACAGCTGGCGAGGGTCTGTGTCTGATAATTTGGTATATGCGCAGTGCACGGATGCCATACTGCACGCTGCTGCTGGCGTCTCGCTGCGGACCCAAGAAATCGTCGAGGAAATGTTGAGTGCTAGGCACGCGGCGACCTCATCTCTGGATATATATTGCCCCAGTAGATCGGTGTGCTCCCGCTCACACGTCTGCCCATTTAGCACATGCGGGACGAGTCCGTGAAGAGTCCATCTATGCCTGGTGTTCTTTTGAGAAAATGGCGAAGATTATGTAAAACCGCTTACTACGGGACAGAGGGAACGAGACACACACTTTAATAGCGTTGGCGTAGCATACAAGATTCTAACGTCATGCGGCCCTCTTTACATCGATGCGACGGAACGCTGCATCAGCGGCCGACTACTTGTGCACGCCATATATATGCAGAAACACAATACACGCCGATACCATGTAGTCGTACACTACAACTAATTACACGTGCTATATATTTAATATCTGTGATGCTGATTTGATGCTGACGTGATGATGACGGCCGAGCCACCGCTTCAGCGGTGGCTCGGCCATCCATGTTCCTTTTTGCTCGTAGACATGTCACAAACTATATCCTCACTTAATTTACTGAAAAAAAATACCATTCGCAAATAGAGTTGGGTTCATGGGGTATGACGTCCCAAAGCGACTGAAGGCTATGAGGAACGCCGTAGCGGAGGGCTCCGGTAGTTGCGACCACCTGGGGTTATTTAACGTGCCCTTACATCGCACAGTACACGGGCCTGTAGCATTTCGCCTCCATCGAAATCAATCGCCGCGGCCGGGATCGAACCCGCGTCTTTCGGCTCAGCAGAGCGCCATAACCACTGAGCCACCGCGGCAGCTTTGTGGGACTCTGAAATGGATTTGATGGTCATATTCTATAGTGCAACAGATCTGTAGAGGTGGTCTTTGTCAGTATTCGAGGCCGCCATACTGCTTTGATTGGTTCAAATCTTTGGAACATTTGTAACGTTCTCGCCTGTTTAAATTTAACATTCTTCTGGCACAACCTGGCATAAAAGTTTCTGATGTGTTAGCTGACTGCACTGTAAGCGAGGATCATACCAAAGTATTGTTTTATTATGCAACTCTACTGCCAGACTCTTTTCGGCTCGTGATTGCAGCACCTCAAGGGCCCTCGGTTGCGGGCTTTACATGAGGTATGTACTAATAACCCTAGCAGCATAGCTAATGGTCCCAATATTTTTTTATTCACATACCCTAAGGCCGTTTACGGGTATTACATAGGGGGTTGAAAAAAAAAACAAGAAAATTATCTTATTACATAACACAGTTTAATATAAAATGAGAAAAGCATAAACAAACATGCGCTCAGATAAACAGGGAACAAAACTGGATAAAAGCTGTATTTGAGAACACTCATACATGTGGACCAATATGTTCAAGACAATAAGTAAAAGAACACAATTTTGATAACAATCTATTAAGAACCTGCATGGCGTAAGCACTTCAATTTGTTAACAAATGCATCTTAATTATTTTCGAAAACGATTTCTGCAGGTAGTTTATTCCAATGATAAATGGCAAAGAAGAATGGCGAATGACGCATGAGTTTCGTGTGAGCCATGTTGGGTTGCACTTTGAAGCAGTGGTCTAATCGGGGGAAAATGCGATGTACTGGTTTGATACGAGACTCTGTGAACGGCGAAGGATTGTGATTAAGTTTGTGTAAGTGTCATTGCAGGGTGAAAAGTCTTAGCTTTTTGAAGTCAGCTTAAATTTAGAGATGATTTAATATCTGTGATGCTGAAGTAGCGAGCGTATTTCCTTGTGATAAACTTAGCAGCTTTATTTTGAAGTGATTCCAGTTTCTCGGCAAGATAAGCTTGATGTGGGTACGAGATGAAACCGGCATATTCTAGTTGTGATCTGACTAAAGTTGTGTATGCAAAGATTTTATGGGGGGGGGGGGGGGGGGGTTCTCAGGCTATCACAGACAGGCAGACAGAAAAACTTTATTGAGCAAGTGAGTGTTACACCCAGCTGGGTCCCTGGGCCACTGCGCGGTCTCGCACTGCATCAAGTAGGTCATGAGACTATGAAAGCGGACTCAGGCTATGAGAGACGCCGTAGTGAAGGGCTAGGGAAATTTCGACCACCTGGGGTTCCTTAACGTGCACTGACATCGCACAGTACACGGGCCTCTAGAATTTCGCCTCCATCGAAATTCGACCGCCGCGGCCGGTACCGCACCCATGTCTTTTCGGTCAAGAGCCGAACTCCATAACCACTTAGCCACCGCGGCGGCGGATGTGTATGCTGAGTTTGGCCGCCTGATTTGCAAAGTATAAGTTACGCCTAATGAAACGGAGGGTTTCGAGCGCTTTAGTGGTTATATAATCAATGTGTTTGTGCCATGTCAAATCAGAACAAATGTTGACACATAGGTATTTGATTGCAGAAACTTTTTCAATCGCAACGTTACCAATAGAATAAAAGATGGGCTCAGTGACTGTTGCCGTCGTAAATGTTACAAGATTCGTATTCGAGACGTTTATTTCCATATGCCATTGTTCGCACCACTTAGCGATTTAGTCAAAATCCGATTGCAAAGCATTAGTGTCATGAGGGTCAGTAATCTTTCTGTAAATAACACAGTCGTCCGCAAATAGCCTAGTTGTAGAAGTGAGGTTGCTGCTGTATAATATTGGAAATGTATTGTCAAAGGCACGTTGCACAAAGAACCAGAGCGAAGCCATCCATTTAAAATATAGGGCCGGCTACCTGCGCTGCTTGGGAACATGGTGTCAGTGAAAACAATGGTTCGATGGCTTTCTTAAAATGATCCTGGGTTGTATGAAGGACGGCACTTGTGGGAAGACCGTCCCAGTGACGAGCTGTTCTGATAACGAAGGAGTTACGGCGGCCATGGTGCAAGCTGGAGGTGGTTAAACGGCCTTGCGGTGACTAGTGGGGTGAAAAACGAAGAACACGTTGCATAGGAGAGTTATAAGGAAAACTGTGATATAATTTATGATACAGAGGCAGTCCTGCAATTTTACAGTGCTGCTGGATGTTAGGTAGGGCTGCTTTATTTTTGTTCTCTATATTCTATTTTTATTGTTGTAGTTCACATTGGCGCAGCTAGGAGGCGCTGGTTTGTTCTGATTCTTAATAATTTATCGAAGGAGGATAGACAGGTTACAGCAATAGCTTCACTTGAGCAAGGAGAGTGGGAAAGGGCAGAGAAGAAGGTTCCTAGTGGCACATCAACAGGACCAGATGGTATCCCGATTATGTTGATAAAGAAGTTAGGACCAAATCCAAGCAAACATTAATACAGGTAGTGAACAAAATGATAGTGGATGAGAAAGTCCCGATGAATGGCGATTAAGTAGAATGAACATGATACATAAGGGAAAGGGGGGACAAAGCAGACGTAAGTAACTATCGCCCCATAACAGTGACATCTGTGGTTTACAGGGTGGTGATGCAAATTATAAAGGATAGACTGCAGGCTTGGGTGGAGAACGAGGGGGTGTTAGGGGAACTACAGAATGGGTTCCGGAAACAAAGGAGGTTGGAGGACAATCTATTTTCATTGACACAGTGTATAGAAATTGCGGAAAAGGAACATAGGCCCTTATTGCTAGCATTTCTGGATATTAGGGGAGCCTATGACAACGTTACTAAGGAGCATTTGTGGGACATATTGGGCACATTGGATGTGGAAAATGGAGTAATTAATCTTTTAAAAGATATATATAGAGGTAACAGAGTGCTCATAAAATGGGAAAAAAATGTATCAGGGCCTGTAGAGATACAGCGGGGGCTTAGACAAGGATGTCCTCTGTCCCCTTTGTTGTTCATGTTGTACCTGCAAGGTTTGGAGGCCAAGCTAGAGGGGAGCGGACTAGGCTTCAACCTATCTTTTTTCAAGCAAGGGGAATTGATTAAACAGACATTACCGGGACTAATATATGCGGACGATATAGTGATAATGGCTGACAACAAGGAAGACCTGCAGAAGTTGTTAGACATATGCATTACAGAGGGAGATAGATTAGGCTTCAAGTATAGTAAGGAAAAATCTGCAGTCATGATATTTAATGAAGAGGGCGGCGAGCATAGAATACAGGAGTTCATGCTAAAAGTAGTGAATGAGTACAAGTATCTTGGGGTGTGGATAAATAACAGTGTTGAGTATCTGACAGAGCATGAAAAATATGTAATGAATAAAGCTAGTAGGAATGCAGCTGTCATGAAAAATAGGGCACTGTGGAATTACAATAGGTATGAGGTGGTAAGAGGGATCTGGAAACGGGTGATGGTCCCTAGCCTGACCTTCGGGAATGCGGTCCTGTGTATGAGGCCAGATGTTCAAGCAAGGCTGGAAATTAGGCAACGGGGAGTAGGGAGGTTAGCTTTGGGAGCACATGGCAATACACCAAATCAGGGGGTACAGGGTGATATGGGATGGGCGTCTTTCGAGAGCAGAGAGGCTAGCAGTAAGATAGCATTTGAGGAACAATTGAGAAGGATGGAGGAAAAGCGGTGGGCTAGGAAAGTTTTCAGATACCTGTATATAAAGAATGTTGACACGAAATGGAGAAAGCGAACTAGAAAATTGACAAGCAAATATCTGGACAGCAGTAAGGGGGCAAATCAGCAATTATCGGTGAAGAAAAAGGTTAAAGGAACAGAGTGAGCTTTGTGGAAAACAGGGATGCTGACGAAATCGGCACTGGAAACATACCGGACCTTTAAACAGGAAATTGTCAAAGAAAATATCTATGATAATTGTAGGTGAAGTTCTTTGTTGTTTGAGGCCAGGACTGGAGTTTTGCGGACTAAGACGTATAGAGTCAGGTACCAGGAGATAGACACTTTGTGCATTGCGTGCGGAGAGGAGGAGGAAACAGCTGAACACTTGATACTTTTCTGTAAAGGGCTTCACCCTACAGTGGAAGGAAGCGGGGCTGACTTACCCAAGGCATTGGGGTTTAGGGATAGTGAAAGGAAAGTGGATTTTAAGAGGTTAGAAGTAACCAAGCGAAGGTTATCTGATTGGTGGCTAAAAGCAAGACAGGAGTAAAATTTCACAAAACATGGCTAGGTGGCTTGAGCCACCGCCCGATGTAAAGGGTTCAGCCGCATCCATCCATCCATCCATCCATCATCCATCCATCCATCCATCCATCCATCCATCCCATCCATCCATCCATCCATCCATCCATCCATCCATCCATCCATCCATCCATCCATCCATCCATCCATCCATCCATCCATCCATCCATCCATCCATCCATCCATCCATCCATCCATCCATCCATCCATCCATCCATCCATCCATCCATCCATCCATCCATCCATCCATCCATCCATCCATCCATCCATCCATCCATCCATCCATCATCCATCCATCCATCCATCCATCCATCCATCCATCCATCCATCCATCCATCCATCCATCCATCCATCCATCCATCCATCCATCCATCCATCCATCCATCCATCCATCCATCCATCCATCCATCCATCCATCCATCCATCCATCCATCCATCCATCCATCCATCCATCCATCCATCCATCCATCCATCCATCCATCCATCCATCCATCCATCCATCCATCCATCCATCCATCCATCCATCCATCCATCCATCCATCCATCCATCCATCCATCCATCCATCCATCCATCCATCCATCCATCCATCCATCCATCCATCCATCCATCCATCCATCCATCCATCCATCCATCTTGGTTTGTTCTGGACAGCAGTAGGGGGCAAATCAGCAGTTATCAGTTAAGAAAAAGGTTAAAGAAACAGAGGGCTATTTATGATACAGAGGCAGCCCTGGAATTTTACAGCGCTGCTGGATGTTAGGTAGGGCTGCTTTATTTTTGTTCTCTATATTCTATATTTATTGTTGTAGTTCACATTGGCGCAGCTAGGAGGCGCTGGTTTGCTCTGATTCTTGGTTTGTTCTGGACAGCAGTAGGGGGCAAATCAGCAGTTATCAGTTAAGAAAAAGGTTAAAGAAACAGAGAGAGCTTTGTGCAAAACAGAATGCTGATCAAATCAGCACCTGGAACATACAGGATTTTTAGGCAGGAAATTGCCAAAGAAAATATCTATGATAATTGTAGGGGAAGCTCTTTGTTGTTTGAGGCCAGGACGGGAGTTTTTCTGACTATAGACATATAGAGTCAGGTACCTTAACATAGACACGTTGTGCGTTGCATGCGGAGAGGAGGAGGAAACGGCTCAACACTTAATACTTTTCTGTAAAGGGCTTCACCCTACAGTGGAAAGCAGCGGGGCTGATTTATCCAAGGCATTGTGGTTTAAGGACAGTGAAGGGAAAGTAGATTTTAAGCGGGTAGAAGTAACCAAGCGAAGGTTATCTGATTGGTGGCTAAAATCAAGAGAAGAGTAAAATTTCATAAGTCATGGCTAGGTGGCTTGAGCCACCGCCCGATTTAAAGGGTTCAGCCGTATCCATCCATCCATCCATCCATCCATCCATCCATCCATCCATCCATCCATCCATCCAACCATCCCTCCCTCCCTCCCTCCCTCCTTCCCCTCCCTCCCTCCCTCCCTCCTCCCTCCCTCCGTCCGTCCGTCCGTCCGTCCGTCCGTCCGTCCGTCCGTCCGTCCGTCCGTCCGTCCGTCCGTCCATCCATCCATCCATCCATCCATCCATCTTTTGCGCAAATGGAAACTTCACCAACGGCACTAAGTTTACCAAGTCTCTCGGCTAGCAAAACTTTCCTACGCGACTTTCCTTGAATGCGCTTCGTAAGAGTAGTAAAAAAAAGTGCTCAGAGTGGCACAGAAAAATAGTCAAGAACCAAGCAAGCAAGTTTCATTGCTTTTCCTAGCCCTAACGTGAATGCGAAATGTCTTCTTAGAACTGTATAAAGATGACACCATTACGATTGATCAGAAAAACAACGCACACCGAAATACTACAGACTGCATTCGTGCAATACGTATACTCATGATACGCAGACTTGAGCACTCATTGGGAAATGAATTCAGCGGTAACACATAGACAGATCCTCAAAGATGCACTGAGCTTAGGCTTGAAATTATTTAAGCGAAAATTATTATATTAAGCCAAAATTACGGGTAGAGAACGAGATTCCGTGCTCCAGTAGCGTTAGCAGCGTTTACGATATTCGAAACGATAAGCTGTTGTGACGCGCTTTTCTAGCGCTTAGGGAATTAGCGGATTAGGAAAAAACAAGCATCAGTCGTCGACTTCGAATATAAAAGACAACAAGAAAATTCGTACGCAGGACCCAAACTCAGCAATGTGGGAACAGACAGAATACAGGATCAGTACAACACCACGCGGCCATCCTATACGAATGAAGCCCGAGGAGTGAAAAAGAGCACCAGGTGCGCGGTATGAATGTAGCTAGGAAGGCCATTCCATGGTTAGATAGTGCGTGGGCATCTAGGTACGCGATGATAATCCGTGATCACGCATTTGAGAGACGTTCGATGATGTACGAACGAAAGCGTTTTTGCTAAGCCGGGTCGACGTAACGCATAATGGAGAGTGAAAATTTCACGCGTGAGGAAAAATCGGACCATCTAAGATGGCGCTTGATTTCAGATATGCTGCTAAGGAATGAATATTCTCGAGCAACAAACCGACCTGCACTGTTTTTAACGGCTGCCAGGCTGCTCGATTTTGTGTGTGAGCATCCAGAACGATCACGAGTACTCAAGAATGTGGTGAGGGGGTGTTAGTAATATGTAGTTCTTCTCTGGCATCTTTACGAGTATTTCTATTGACATCTTCAGGAGCATTTCTAAAGTTTCTCCTAACAAAATGAATTGTTCGAACAACTTGTAGCGGCATGGACTTTACGCGGTTAGTCCTAGTTAGGTCTGAGCTGCTGTTAATTCCAATTTTTTCACTTCGTTGACAACGAGAACGATGGTGCTCTTTAAGCAATATTCTCTCACAATACTGTAGGTTTCGCGAAAAATGAGCAACCTGCACCTCTATTCGTTGAGACACATGAGTCATATTTCACCCCAAGAACGTATCATAACCACCTCAGCCCGTAGCACATCAAAATCTGCTCCATTTTTTGTTTCACGGCCAAAACGAAAAGGCCTACAATCATCTGCGTGCAAAGTTACTTTGGAATTGTACCATTTACAATATCCTCGATAAAAGAAGTAGAAATAAATGTTGCCCGAGAATGTACCATTGTGGTACTCCAGACGACACGTATGCTTGCAGATTCAATGCCATTAGCGACAACTTTTTGGGAGAGGTCTTTTAAAAGATTTCTAATCTAGCTGACAACGTTTATTGGTAAATTCAAGGAAGATATACTGAGCGAAAACAGTAAGAGAGAGACTTTATCAAATTTTGTTTAGAAACAAATACATTGTGCAATAGATCGGAATTCCTTTGTATAATGGTTTAGGTATATCGTGGTTAAATTCTAAGAACTGAGCGATGTGGAAGTAGCGAAGAGCCAGTATATGTTGGCACAAAGTTAGTCTACTGATCGACTACTATTATTGTGGTGTCTACTGCGATCGTGGAACTATGCACAAAAGTTAATCAGTTTCCCTTATTAACAAACGTTACTGCCAAAAACGACTTACAAAGTACTTTAAGAGGTTCTACTAATGTTCTAACGGAAATGCAACCATAATAATTCTATGTGAAGTCGAACTCGCGACCGTTGCTCCTACAAGGGACTATATCCAGAAATGGTAACTGGATGGAATATGATTACCATAATTGATTTAGCTTCGTTGTAGAAAATGATGTAATGCAATATTTTATTTTTAATCTAAAATAACCGAGTACTGAAAGTCCTCTAAAGAAATTACAAAGAAAATCAACTTCGATAGCTTTTTCCTTTAATTCGGTTGAAAGTTGGGAATTTTTTGCAATTTTTGAATTTCGGGAGGTTTCAACACGCAGTTTATAAAAAAGCTTGTTGTCTAAATATGCGAATATTCGATGACAGCAGGAAAAGTAACCGATTAACATAGAAAAAAAGTTTCAGCGTCCCGTCCTTGCTTCATCTTGCCCTATTATCGTCCCGAAAAGCGCTCTTATCGGAAGCATATATTTTTAACAACGCTTGAGTCTCTTTGTTGCGAATTTCCAACAACCAGAGCATGTTTTGCGCTGCCTCAAGCAAGAAAGTTTATGTATAATTACTGAAAAAAAAAAGATTCAAGTAATACAAAAATTTATATTTAGTTCTACACGTTTCCGAACTTGCAAAAGCAATGTTTTCCACCTGTTGTGATATACATATTTTGCCGCAAGAAAACTACTGCATTTTTCTGCATAACTAAAGCCCATTGGTTGGTGCCGGCGTACTTTCCCATCAGATATAAAAATGTGATCGAAAACAAAAATGATCATGGCACCTCAATTAACACACCGATACCAAAGTGCACTGGGCTGCGCTCAAAGCTCTAAGCGTTGTTCAGTATGGACGACTGCATTTCGTATTCGTCTTACACCTGCTAATTAAGAGAGAGCACAGTTCGTTGACGAGTAATGCAGCATAAGCATGATGCTTTTCTTTTTAAGAAATGGTGCCAAAGCTAAGGGGCAGACAGAGAAAAAAACACGAGGCACACCCACAGGTGCACTTACTACTGATAATTTATCTCGTGTGTCTCGTGCGCCCTTCTCTGTTTGCCGTACACTTTTGGCGGCATTTTGTAAAATATGCATACATGTGCAACGCATAATCCCTTGGCAGACGACGCAGAGACAGTGGCTGGGTGGTGCGCGCGCTTTGTCCTGTACTCCCTGTGTTCTGTGCACTGTGCCCTGGTCGCCCTGGCGTCTGACTAGCCTTCAGATAACGTAACACTTGCATACAATATGTGTGCATACAACTTATGCATTTTGTAAACATGCACGCCCAAAAGTACGTGCTATGTGCTGCTTGCGTCAATACTCTTTACGGTCTCCTATCGGCACCGTCGGTTAATATTAAAGCGTAACAGATGACAACAGCCTAAGCTACACAGAAAGCCCGAGCCGTTAATTGTTCTGAAATTCGTCGCTATCTGTTTTAGATATCTCGCCTGTCCCGTGCACCAAATCGCGATATTTTGAGACGCTTTTTGACTATTACCGCCGGTATAGTATTATTGGTTGGTAAGAACTTTATTTGAGCCCCTTCAGCGGATCAGGTGAGGGTGAGAAAGGGGCTCAGGCTTTTGCGCTTGATTTGTGATGGGCGGTTAGAGCGTTCCAGAAGCTGACCAACAAGCACCGAGGTTACACGAACATAGATGCCTGCAGTTCGAAAAGAAAATGTCAGCAGACGACATTAGCGTAACTGCGCGTCTCGAGTAGAAGCTTCTTAGGCACCACCTGAAATGTTGCCGAAATGACGCTTCGGTGGCTGCTCACAGCTATACAGCAAGTCGTAATTTTGCAACGGACTGGGCTTCCAAATTGAAAGTCTGTTCCAACAGCCAAGTTTAGCGAGTGTTTCAGCAGCTGGCGAACGCGAGCAGTGCTAACATAGCAGCGCTTACGCGTTGGCCGTTTTAATGCCTGGACCCAATGCGAAGCGTCCCTTCTTCTCCAGTCAGTGCACTGCTCAGTGGCGCAGGCCGCCGAGACGCCTAATGGCGGCAGCCTCGAGTCGGGATCGCAGTCGGGGATGCCCGGCTGCGAGCACTAATCCATGAGCGGCCATCACGAGCAATTGGCGTCGCTCGCTTCCCCGATAAAGACTGCCTGTTCGCGAATCTCGTTTCCGCAACCCTTCGCTTGGCGCCCGGATGGATGGGCCTTCGGGGAAGCGCATTTCCTAGGCGGATCCGTGCCTCGCTGCCGCGACGAGCAATCCCCCTTCGGTGAGGCCCGGCGCGAGATAGCGGTCAGGCTGCGCCGCCAGGGGCTGCGCGTCGTAGCCGCTCGGCTGCAGACAAAGCGCCACTAATGTGCAGCGCCTTTGTGCAGCTACTTGCGCCGCCCACTGGAGGATGCTGCTTCGCGTGCGAGCATTTCCCTCTTATTAGCCACCCCCCTCCCCACACTCGCGTTTTGCCGCAGCGGCCTGTGAAAAGCGCGCCACTTTCCTTCTTGCTGGTGGGCGTCTGGTTTAGTTGGAGCACGGCCATTAGTTGTTCAGCCTTTGACCTCGGTGAAAGTAAGGAGCGTTGCGCAATTACGTTATCGATGACGCAGCTCTTATCAGCATACCGATACTTTTGTCGGAGAGGGAATTTTTTTCTTCCTTATGCCTATTGTTCGTACGGTTTTGGCTTAATAATTAATGACGCTGGTCATAAGCTGAACAATAGTGTCGTGTGAAAGCAGCAGTATAAACTCTCCAATGCAAGTTTCTGTAATCAAGGCCCCGAAATGTCGACAGAAACACTTGTCGTTGCGAACCCGCCACTTGCCCCCCACAACAAAGGTCATTCTTGAGCACGGCACATGTGGCTTCTTAATATGATAGCTAGTCCTGGGGCTCGTTGACACTCGCTGGGTATCCACGGTGATTCTTCCATGTCAGGGCAAGACGCACAAAAAACAAATCATTGCGCAATGCTTGTACGACGGGACAAGGGCTCTGGGCTTTCGTTCCAGCACATTTGGCGCACATATAAGACGTCCGTGCGCCGGTACTGGGAAAACCGGAAGCGCAGTTGTAGGGATTCCTGGCCATCTCTTTGCTTTCTCACATTAGTATTCACATTGGAAAGCCTTATCACAGAGGTAATATTTGTACTATTCCGAGCCATGGGAATCAGCCGTCATGACATCAAAATGTCCATCCACAGCGCTCTGTGGGCAAACCCCTCTTCAATTCCTTCGGCTTCTGTCTGGAAGCTTATCCTAGTGAATCGGGGCTGCATTTAGGCGAGTAAGTACATTGCCTCAAACAGTGAGGCTGCGCATTGTCCCGTATGGACTAAAGTGCTCCAGCCATTAAAGGTAACCTTCCGTTGCCATTTATTGCTTCGCGTCAACATTTTCGATGTTTCCTCCTTCGTCGGCACTTTAGTTTCCGGCTTTCTTGAGGAACGTGTTTAAGGAAGCGATCCGTAATTATCGTGTCCACTTGCCCTAGCACGTTTCCCAATGCTTCAGTACAGGCCTCCTTGTGTACCCACAGTTACAATGTCCCTTGCTTGTAGTTATTGTAGCAAAATGACTGGCCAAACCAATGCGCTTATGAACGCCTTTGCTGCTGGCGTTCTTGTTCTCGCTCTCTTCTTCATCCTCTCGCAATATGGACTCTATCACTGTTTCCAACATGATTGACCGCACGTCATTCTGGACTGTTCCGCGCATGCACAGCAAGCGGCATTTGTGAATTTCGCCAATAGGAACGCTGCTGCCTCAGCTCAGTGGCAATGAGCTGCACCCGGAAAGATAAAAATGAAAAAGTGGACGCTAGATTTAAAATTTGAGACTCCCGAAACTGTTCAGAATATTCCAGCTCCGCACGTCTTCGTGCTCTCAATAACTAAGTTTCTATATTTCTGATAAGCAAGCTTCTATTCTTTTTTAATGTATGGATTTTATAACCACTGTCATTAATCCAATGCCACACATACCTCAAAAAGAATATACTAACCAAACTGTGCCAGTCATCCAGTTGTCAGATACGTCGTCAAAGAGACCCTGCGCGGTCCTTCACCTTTTCTGCTTATTTTAATAGCATCATTCAGAGCGCTCTTCCACCCTTTCATGTTGTTTTTTTCAGTTTATATTCGATGCGCTTTGGGCACGTGGCCTACCGAAAAGCACTATTCTGTGAAAAAGACCAAGGTTTAAGAAGCAGCGCATCTAGTACACCTTACTAACAATGCCATCTTGAAACTCTCGACACTGTCATTTAGGAAGACAAAACCACTTCTTTTTTTTCAATTTTTTCCCGTTTTTCTAATTACTGATTTCCTAAATGAGCAGCAATATTTTGGCAAAATAAAATATCTGTTTACATTGATAGGTTTTTCGCGGAAGGTTATTCGCTCAGTTTGGAATCGGGGAGCATGCACATGAACCTTCGAGATGTGTTCCACAGCGCTAGGGGTTAATCCGGAGGTCCCTGGGAATCGCGTATTCAGCGCCCGCATTCGAGCGTTCATGGAGAAGGAGGGTGCGAGGAACACAGCACAAGCCTAAACTTCGCGCTTCGTGCTAACTTCGTCCTCGCCAGGTGGGTTGCGTGGTCGGAACAATGCCTCGCCAAACGCTTCGAAACGCACCTTGGGAGAGCCCACTGAAATTAATCAAATCCTCCCTCCCCTGGTTTCGATCCCACTTCGCCAGTCGTCCTCGCTGACGACTTTAACTTCGACGTCCTGAACCACAAGCAGCTCGTCGCGAAGGTCGCATCAGAGCACTTTCCTCTGGAAGCCATTCCAACGCAGCCCCGACATAACGAAACCCGTGCATCGATCTCATGTTCAGCATGCACGGGATTGTAAAGATTATAACACACATAAGCGCGCATTTTCCTAACCTCAAATCTGGCATAATCCGGATGCATGAAGTGTAAACGGGTATTGAGCCAATGAAATCAGTGACTAAAATAGTCATAAGCGTTCTAGTTACCTAATAGTTAACTAAGAACCCACCAGCAAAATAAAAAGATACCATCGACTGCGAAAAGATGCGGCGCAGGCATCTCTCTTAATTTTTGATTAGCAACGCTAGCTCTAGTTTTCGCAGCATCTTTGGAATGTTTTTGGTACTTGTTGCTTCATTTTAAATAATCAAATTGAAGCTGAGCAATATGAGTCCTTTTCAAGCGAACATTTCGGTCTACTGCTGTGGCGCTAGCAAAACACCAGCCGCTTCTCATCAAGTTAGAGGTTGCCTTGTTAAAAAGTCTAGTTGCCCCATGAAGTACAATATGAAGTGTTCCTTTCTTAACCGCCGTCACAGACAGCGGCCATTGATTTCTCACCCGGTTTGCAGCTTTGCTTGAAGCCTCTCGCTTTCCATCTCCCTCCGTCGCGTCCTCCTCTGCTGTCGTGTGGCGCTCGCGGACAAGAAGAGCTATCCATTTTGCGCCCCCGTGTCAATAGGTGTCCCCCCGCTCAGTGGCAGCTGTGATGCCATGTTTCGATCCTGCGGATTTGTCTTCATTCTCGCGAAGGGACGCGTGTGCACGACGCGGTTGTTTGTAAACCGCACTGCCACCCCTCGGGAATCCGGCACCTCTCCATCCATGACAGCTGCGGCGAAGTTCCGCAAAAAGAAAAAAAGAAAATTAAAACGCAGATTAGAGCCGATAAATCACGATGCATTTATATTCAACGTGATTCCGCACGTGCGAGCGAACCATCAAATGTGCGAGTCTTCTCTTCTCTTTTCTTTTGCGTTTCGCCACTCCCCGATACGAGGAGGAAAGAGAGTTGGAACTGATCAGAAGATTTTTTTTTCTTTTTTAGCTTGGTTGTTCTCTTCCATAGCATGGACTCTTTGGCGACGCTTCTTTATAAGCTTGATTATACCATCGTTGACAGATGTTACACGTGGCTTCTGGAGCCTGCATTTCATATGTGGTTTACCTACGCTAAATAGCTGCCATGAAAATTGGTATCGCATCAGTGTTAACGTGATCATCTGCGTAAACTTTGTGATCTCTCTCACGATGTATTTAGAATCCGCCGAAAAGAAAGGGTCAGCGGCTTTTTTCTTAAAGTTGTCAAGCAGCGCACGTGATGGACGTAAAAGCAGTGTCCAAGGTTCTGACCATCAGCTTATTGCCTTCAAGGACGAAAAGGTAATCGAAATAGTTTGGCTATTGGGCAATGCGGTATTGTGCACCACTCGTCAGGTTTGCCACGGCACACTTACAGTCATAGTTAAAGCGGAGACAAGACAGCGACGGCAGCAAGACGACCAACACTGGCGCAACTCTCAACAGCCTATTGAAAAGTAGACACGCAGCATATGCACACCTGCGCACGCGCGAGGTTATTGTCTCTGTAGTTGAATACCCCCCGCGATTTCTCGACTGCTTCAACTTCCGCGCCAATTTTAGTCAGCTGCGTCTAAATTGCGTTCGCTGGCGACCGGGCAATGCAAAAACCGATGCTGAGTTTCTGTTCCTAGATATAGGTACTGTCATCCTGATCCGCAAAAGTGACCTGCAACAAATGAGATGATAATGATTCGAGAACTGCCCTGCTAACAGACACCCCCCGGTTTGCGTAGAGCCCGACTACGCCGTGAACATCAATTTGCTCTTCGACATGCATAAACAACTGGTTGAGGAGGATGAATAGTGTCCCTAATAACTACGTAAAACACATGAATGCCGTTTCAGGCACTCAGCTACCTGGTAGGAATTCTTAACCAAATGTGGTTGACTGACTTCCAGAACCCAGGAACGTGTTTTTATTGTACTAGTTTGGCAGCCGCTTCTATATTATTTTCTCTTTTAGCAGGCATACACTAGATACCTCTCTAGCGAAAAAGCCATTCCGTTTGCAGGTGAAACCTCCACCTACCAGCTGCCACCTGCGACAGTTGACAGGTGGAGTGTTTCGGCACTAGGTATGTCACTGGCAAAGAAGCCTTTAAGTGCCCTGGCGAAGCTTCCACCTGCCAGCTGGCATCTACCATGGTTGGCAGGTGGAAAATTGAAGGGAAATTTCCTCTCTTTCGTGCGCTAGCGCTCAATGGGTCACTAGCGAAAAAGCTGTTATGCGTCCTCACGAAGCCTGGTGGTGCTCTTCTGAAGAAGAAAAACCGGTTTCGCGGCAGCTGCAGCCACGTGAAAAGGACGCTCATGCACGCCAGCTGCAGCCAAGTAGAACGGCGGGTAGCGTGCCTTCTGCAGCTCACTAAAAAAGAGGCAAACGGGTTTCGTGGCAGCAGCAGCCACCTGAAAAGGACGAGGCTGGTGCACGTCAGCTGCACCCAAGTAGAACGGAGGGTAGCGTGCCTGCTGCTGCTCACTGAAAAAGAGGCAAACTGGTTTCGCGGCAGCTGCAGTCACCTGAAAAGGACGAAGCTCGTGCACGCCAGCTGCAGCCAAGTAGAACGGAGGGTAGCGTGCCTGCTGCAGCTCACTGAAAAAGAGGCAAACCGGTTGCGCGGCAGCTGCAGCCAAGTAGAAAGGCAGAATGTACATCGTACCAGATGTCCTTACATTGTCTATAAAATCGTCATAAATACCCTATGGGAAAGGTCCATATATATTCTGCTACCGCACCTTCGTCGCATTTTGTTTTACGAAGTAAATCATGGGTTAAATTCTAGTTTTGTTTTATCATGCGCGAGTTTTTCATGACCTCAGCGCGAGATCTACTTCGTTTTCACAGAAGAAACTTCTTTTTAATATCTATTATGCCCCTGAGAGCAGAAGGTTTTTTCGAAGTCAGCGAACTGTGTTCTGTTATATTTTTAGGTTGCTAAATTATGATCTCTCAGCTGGCCGAAATCCACACGCTGTTGTGCTCAAAGTGTCAAATTAGAGCATTTTCTTGAGGCGTCGATATAAGATTTCCACCGATGACGACGCTGCCATAACTTTAGCGTGGTAATTCAGTTTGTTTGTGAACATAAAAAGCCACACTGCCGATTTTCAGGTTAGCCTTGAAAATTACTTGCCTTTCTGCTTCCCCTGCAGAGTTGGACAAGGCATAGTTGTGAATTGAAACTCAAGATTGTGATTAATAAAAGGCTTTCGAGAGTGGTCGTCATATCATATGCCACAAACATATAAGAGTGCAATGCAAAAAATTTACATTTGTACTGAATTAACTGCATTTCTACTTAATGATCTCAAATGACCTCAAACAACATGATTTACGGATCATCCGACGACAAACAAAAAAGCTTGCTTATGCGGATGTTCCCTGGATGAGCTTTCTCAAAAGTTGTCGAGAGATGACGCAATGGTACGCAATACTGAAGCGACTCCGATATGTCGGCAGAGTCCCCACTGGGTGCTCGACTTTTCCAGAAATTCAGTCACGACTTCTCACTCTTGCACTCTTTTTGTGAAATTCTATAATCTCCGCGAATTTTTAGCATGTTATTCGTTTGCCGCACTTGTACACATTCAGTACTTGCACTTAAAGGGTCCGTGAAATGGGTCTTTGAGGTTGGCTATAGTACGCTTGCATGATGTAGAGTATAGGCTACCCAGCGTACACGCCGCGTACAAGACCCCCAAAACGAGCGGATCATTTACAATATAGTTTTAAAAATTTGCGCTTTCACGCCTCGGGCCGACCAGCGGTGCCGGGCTTTCGCCCGAATCCGCGCGCAACGGGTCATGCAGCGCTCGTTACGTCAGCAGCGGAGGGGTATCATTGGCTCGCCGTGCCAACTGTTTTTCTGATGTTACGCGGCTATTATGGGCGCGGCGGAGTGCCTCGGACACCGGGGGACTCGCGCGCGCGTTGCCTGCTGGAAGAGGGGCCGAGTGGGTGGAGAGCAGAGAGAACGGGCAAGAAACGAGGCAATTCAAAATTTAACTAAACATAACTCAGCTTCTAAAAACGCTATTAAAACTTCTTGCTGGATGATATTTGTTAAGCGGCGCCCTTTAACATCCTAGCCATACTGCAATATTATTGAGAGCCCCTTTCAGATCCCCTTTAACAACAGGAGGTCCCGTGACAGCTTTTACTTTCGGACGTCCTTCAGCGTTAACGAATTGTGCGTATCTCATATTTGTACTCATTGAATAAATAAAACTTAAATCTGAAATCTAGAAGCCTAACGTGCACGAAACGAGCTCCGAGTCATCATTACCGTGATCGGGTAGTTTCTGCTTTTTTGCGACTTCCTAGCCATTTTTGCACTCCCAATTTTACATCCTCCGTTTATTATATTGCTTTGTCTGCAAGGCTTCCTTCTTTACCACTATGTATTTGAGAAAAAGAAAAAAAGAAACACTCGATCATGCGATAAAGGATTCCAATTTGTGCAGTCATATTCCCACGTATTCATGCGCAAACTTGTACAAATTTTTCTCTTAACATACAGAAGAGCGAGCATTGGCATGCGAGACAAATGCGAGCTGATATTTTCTAAACACTCATTTTACAAGTTCATGCAGCATATCATCTGCTTGTAATATTTTTCAGAGCGCCGTAAGTATCCAGCAAAAGAGACAGATGCACGAAACTTGCACAAGTCCTATCGCTATGCGTTCTTTATTTTTTATGCGTGGCGCTTCGCTAATCATAGAAACGGACCAACTACCTCAACATCGAATTATCCTGTCGCTGGGAACGTGGAAGCACTTCAACTATCACCGTGTCTTTTGCTTTTAGTGCGAAAGCACAACTTCACGGGGTCGAACCCAACCAAGAAGCTTGTGGCTTACATGACCTTGAGGGTGCAGAAATAAGATAAATATTGCCGATACTCGGTTTCGAGCCCCGGCGGCGCGAACTGGTCAGAATTGCTGGCCACTGCACGAGAACACCATGCTATCGCCGCATTTTTTCTTTCTTTATTTGGTTGGAAATAGTGCAGAAAAGAAAAGTCTGAGCACGCTTACGCCACAAAACACCAGGCCACCTTAGCCCTGCATGACCGCTCCTTCCAAAATACAAGAAATCTGGGAGGCACACACATGCATCCAGATAGGGCAGCCAGCTAGGCGGCTCTTGCAAGGCACCATAACTCCCCGCACCAAAGCGCATTGTTCACGAAACAAAGGTTTCGGCGACCATGGTGATTCGGCGTGGTGGTCCATCATGCGGTTCTCCGAGAGATCAAACAGTCCCAGCAACATAAATAGATCAGATGGCACAACACAGTTTTTCTCCACAGGCAAAAAACGAATACTGTAGGGTGTGATGTCAATGTCCTTCTTAATTGTTCGTTGTAATATATCCAAGATGAATATAGCATCAATGCACAGAATAAAACCATGGTCAATTGTCTCTGGTGTATTGCACAGGCGGCAATTCACCGGCCAAGGCGCAAACATCTCCTTAGCATGAAGCCACGCCTTCACAGGCAGCGTGGGCGTGTGCAGTTAAAAGAATACTTTTGCGGCAGAAGAAATGCACATTCGCCTAACACGTTTTAAAACACTGGTGCCAAGGAACTCCAGAAAAAGCTGCCGATAAAACGGTACAGGGAACAAATACTCTGTAAGCGCCTGAGTCATCTGCCTTCTGGAGAGGCTATACAGGTACTGTAAAGAAAAGCGCACAGTGAGGAAATTGAAGGTGTCAGCAACTTCCTTAAGGAATCCCCATAAAGGCCCCTCACGAGTGTGTCCCGTCGGTGCGAATAGGAAAGGCAAATGAGCACTGAGACGCCTAATAAGCACGGCTACTAAAAAGGGGTGGTTTGACGATTTGAAAAAAAAAAAACCGCGAAACAAGCTGAGGCGCGAATAAGTGAACAAGGCCGATTCCACCAGACTCTAGAGAAAGAAAAATGTTATCGCGACGCATGGGTTCCCATTGGGAACGCCATACGAATGTAGCAAATATTCTGTGCAGCACCTGCACATTCTTCCTCGCGCAGTGGAGAACTCGCAACACATAGGCAAGTTTTGCAAATAAAAACATGTTGCAGACTTGAGCCCGAGCAAACATTATCAGTTCCCTACCCATCCAAGGCTGGGTTTGTCGCCTCATGGAGACTATCTGTGAATTCCAGTAGGCGCCAATGTTGCGAATTTAGGGCAGAGGAACCCATACGTAGTGCGGAGTCCCGCAGCCCCAGCTTATGCCACCATAATGACTTGAGGTTGTACCCTAATTGCCCAACCAAAACCCCTTGGATTTATCTAGATTAAGAGCCGCACCGTATACGTCGCAAAACTGTTCAGTCAAATGCAATGCCTCGACACACTCTTTTTGTCAGAACAAACGAGGGCGACATCTGCATAGGCTAAAATCTTAATTTCACACTGCGCCAGAGAGAAACCAAAGATTGATGTGCAGCTAATAATACTGAGGAAAAGGGGTTGAAGATATAGAGCAAACAACAAAGACGATAATGGACAGCCTTTGCGAACAGATAATTTCAATGGAATAGGTTTGGATCGCTCTTGGTTAAGAATTAACCTTGTATATGACTCCTTATAGCACAGTCTTATGCCCCTAAGCAAAAAATCTCCAAGATTTGCATGCTCTAAGACCACAAACAAGAAATCGTGACGAACTTTATCAAAGGCTTTGGCAAGGTCAATCTGAATTAGAGCTACTTGTCCGATCTCATCTGGTTCGGTCTCCACAACTGAACGTGCAACATGTATATGGGTTTGGATGCTGCGGCCTCTGATACCGCAGATCTGATGCGTGCCTATTAAGTGAGCGACAACTAGCTTCAGACGATTGCAAAGAACCTTTTGCAAAAAGTTTGTAATCTATATTACAGAGTAAAATTGGACGATATCCCTCAACTGTCTTCAACCGATTGGAATCTGTCCTTTTTGGAATTATTATAGTATGCCCAGAATAGATGGTGGGGGGCAAAAAACCAACATCGTAAGAAGCCTAGAAAATCTCTGTCAAGACAGGTGCTAGGCAAGCGGAAATTGTGGTAAAGTACTCGCTAGTAATGCCATCTGGCCCAGGAGATTTCTGGGCGTCAGGTCAGAAATGGCAGATTTAATTCCGTCCAAAGTGATAGGCCCCTCCACTACAGCACGTCGCTCATCGTCAAGCCGGGGCAAGGCTTCCAATAACTGACTGTAATCTGATGTTTCATTTGTGCCCGAATAACCACCAAACAGCTTCCGATTATAGTCAAATAAAGCCTGAATAATATCAGGACCATCGCTGTATGTGCAACCAACATACTGAATTTCCAACATTTCTTTAGGTAGAGCAGTCTGACTCTCATCACTCAGAGCGCGGTGATATGATTGCTCATCCAGAAATTTACGGGTCCTAGATCTTATCAAGGCCCCTTTGTATCTTTCGGTTTCAAACTGCTGAACCTCTGCTTTTCCGGCCGTGAAATCGTCTACATAGGCACCTGAGCTAACCCTCTGTAACTCATGGAGCTCAACCAAAGTACGGCCAAGCTCTCGATGGGGATGTCTCTTCAAAAACGCTATTCTTGCTGAGGCTTCAATAGCAATGTTTTGTTTCTTGTTTAAATAAGCCCCATTTTTGCAAAACTGAGAGATCACCGCGTGACCACGTGTCCTTCAAGCAAGTAGATACAGCACGTTTGAAGATTTCATCTGAGAGCAGGAAGCTGTTCAGCTTCCACAGTTCCCATCGAGGATGAAGTAAGCGCCGACTGTACCTTCCTATCTACAGAGATACCATGCAGTGATCACTGAAGATTATGGCCCGCACCCAGCAACCAAAAACGCTGCATAAGATGTCTGCTGACACGTAAATCCTGTCAAGTCGAGCACTAGAGGAGCACTGAAAATGAGTGAAATAAATGTTATTTCCCTTATCTTGCCCAACACCCAACAGGTTGTATTCGCATGCCAAATCAGTAAGTAGAGCAGCACTAGGGTCATATCGCTTAATTAGCACTGCTCGGTCTTCATCCCTAGAAACACAATTGAAATCACCCAAAAGCTTAATTTTACGATCCGTGGACAAATGGTCGACTAGTGCCTGGAAAATACCCTTCTATCACGTTGCTTTACAGGGGCATAAACAAACAGTTCGCCACTGTACACCCGAAATATCGAGGTCGCAGCAGATAAGTCGCCCGTCATCATCTCTGCTATACGACACGGCAGTAATCCCCATTGTGTTGGCCAGGAATAGCATGCACCCACATGATAAGCCTCTCGAGAGACTAACAATAACATTGAATTCTGTCAAAAAAAGGCTCGACAGCAGCTTCAGTCTCGTCATCAGAAGACAGCTTGGTTTCCAGGATGGCTGCCACACTCACACCCCATTTGTTTAAAAGATGTCGTAGCTGATGTTGCCTCCGACGATTACGCAAACCCCTGATGAGGGAAGCGACCTGAAATGCTGTGACGCCCGCCATTTTTGATGCTTGTCTTATCGAAGGCCATCCCCTGTACTGGGGTGGCCGGCCAGCAAATCGGCGGCCTGTAGGGCAGACGTCGCCCTTCGTTTTGAGGTGACCTTTCCCAATGCCACCACACCAGGCGCCTTCTGCTCATCGCCATCGACACACACCTCATCATCTGCAGGACGTTTCAAAGGCGCGCTGTTGTCCATCGCCTCTTCTCAGACAGCCCCGTGAAGTTGAGTGGACCACGTCACTCGCAACCACGCTGACAGCCGATGGGGACACCAAACACACTAGAAGCTGACACTTCAGGGGGCACAATGCTGCACTCCGGCGACGAAGGGGCATCGCCGGCGCAGAAGGCATGTCGCACTTTCAGTGGCTGAAGCGCCTCCACTGACTCTACAGCAGGAGTGTTCCGCTCTCGTGATCGTTGGGTAACACGTGGCTCCTGAGCAGCAAACAAAGGACTCAAAGTAGCAGACCCGGGCAGACCCAGGTCCGGTGGCTTTGGGTCTGGAGACGGGGAATGCTGTTTGTCTGTACTTGCAGGCGGACCCTTGCCGTTATTCGGTGCAGAAACCTTTGGTCCCTCTTCTGTTGGGAGCTCATGAGTCAGTTCACCCGACACTTCCCAATATCCAACACATCCATAGCGTGTTCTGACACCACTTCATCCTCATGTGTCCAGTTGCCCTGGCGTAACCTGTCAGCGTCGGCACTGGGTGCATCGAGGCGTACGACACTGACGCCGTACATGGCCCACACGGTTACAACGAAGACACATCGGAGGCCTGCCTGGGATCACAACTAAAGCTTGTACCCCGAAAACGTTTAGCGTGTGAGGAATTGTACTTGCTGACACTCCGTTCATAAGCGTGAACGAGATTTCACGGTTCGCTGTGTCCATGTGCTCCATTCCGAGGACCGCCACTTCTCACGCTGGATAGTTTGTACAGTTTCAAAAGGCTCCAAAGCTTCCACAATCTTCCGGTGCTCCATATAGCGTGAGAGCCAAAGAAGCTTAAGCTTCAGATTTTTGGTGTCTGGGTCAAACACAACACATTGTCAATAAGCTTCTGTTTGGACGAACTGCTCTCGCAGGTAACCATGCAAACGTGGCTCATTTGGTGCCGGCCACTACGCAGAATCTCACGGAGGTCCACAATCTGCGCCAGCGCATCTCGGAAGTCGGGAGTACGGTATGGGTGACCCTTTAGGTGAGCATGCAGAAAGACGGTGTTGAGGACAACATTACCGCTAGGTAGTTGGGGGAGGACAACTTTGTACGAGTCTGTGGCAACTTCAGGTGTCGGGAGACCTCGGCCAACAGCCGATGCGCTGATTCCAGCTAGAAGCATTTCAACACACAGCCGTTCAGAAGGACTTCCTCTATCTCTGCCGCATCCGTTCACGCCTCTTGTTAAACTGCAACACGCTCTCGCGCTCTGTATTGCACATCATCCTCTTCATCAACTTTCACCTGCGGGGTGAGCAAATCAGATCTACTTAACCTCGATCAGAGCTTAACTAACTCTAATATCGTCGCCAGAGATGCCGCCGACCCAGCAGAGCAAAACCATTAGCCAACCAGGCTGAGCATATTCTTTCGCGCGTCTTCACGGTTGCATCGTTGAAAAGCTACCATTTTTTTCTGTTTGTTTGATCTTTCATGCGAGGGGCGTCCAAGATTTGTAACTCCGCAAAAGACCCTTGCCAGGGTTCAAAAGAAGTGCTGCTTGGAGAGAGCATCAGAGGTGTTGCTGTTTCGTATGAAAGCATATCTGCGCGCTGCCTGTGGTCGAGATAATTCGAGGAGAGAATTATCCAGGCGTCTGCGGACTGCCTGTGTTCGCTTGAGCGCAGTGCGAGCCTGTAAGCTTCCATTCGTACTGATGACACCCCTTATTGCTCCCTGTCTCTGGCGCCTGGTTCTCCGCTGGGCGGACAGGGTGCTGCGCCAGGCGCACAACGGGCCGAAGACCGGCTCGGTTCACTAAGGCACTGTGATGAATTCTCTTCGGGGCCAGCAGGCCAATGATGCAACTAATCCTTTCACGGAGTCGCTGGACCGCCAGAGCTCAAGTTCGTTCTCCGGCGCCCAGTGGCCCAGTCTCGCAAAAGGAACGAGCAGTCGTCCTGATTAGCCAGAGCAGTCAGCCATGATATACTTGATGTAGGAGAGGGAATGAGAGAACGATATCTGACATCTTCTTTCAGCGTTCAATGCAACCGCCTTCCTTGTCTTTCCTTTTATTTTTTCGTTGTCCTCGAAAGCACACTCTCCGACCACAATCGTGCTGAATGTCTGCGCACTCAAAGATCTGCTCCCTAGGAATCGCGTGACCTTTCCTTGGGAATCGCGCTGTCCAGGCTTAACGATGCGGAGGCGTAATATTGAACTAAACACAAGGCGTCACAAATGTTTTCCTTTACAAAGACCGCTATCTCCTTCACTAAAAGGACTGCGGTGCTAATACGAACCATGGCGATACTTGTTCCGCCTTAACGATAAATTTAGCCCCTCGCGATTATAATTTTAGCGTCCGGCTGTACTAATGCACACTCCATAACTAAGTGCCACAGTAGGACTGCGGTCGTCGATTAACACAAAATAAACATGGAAGAATTGGCTAAATGTTACCTGATCGAAGGATCGAAGTATGGTGCGCAGAGCTACTTTCCACTGACCACTAAAAATTCCGGACAAAACTTTCGGTGATACAAATAAACAGTAGTCTTTATTTATCTCACGGAACGGACACTCTAAAATTTAGAAGACGGCGAAATTTCACCGCCAAATAAATTGAGGGATCCTCAGGGCAATATTCTACTTTTATCTTTTGTTTACTGCTTTATATAGACAACTCTAACCAGAAAAGTTCGCAGAATTCGTTTCACTGAACCAGCACCAGAAAAGGGTGGCCGCCAGTTAGAAAGTACGGGATGAAAGAAGGACCAGTATACAAGTACATATCTCGGTAGTTTTAAACCACGCATTGTTTTTTGTTGGCGACTGAGACCGAGTGGCACCAAGCATCAAAAGTCTAACTAAACGAAGTTTGTCATTGTGTGGAGGGTCCTAGCGACATCTTTTCAAAGTAGAAGACCACGCTACTTCGCACAGGTGGCGAGGGTGAGAAAAGTTATGTAAATTGCTTTCAGTGTTAGTCCGAAGCCGGCGAAAAAAAGACCGGACCTCGTCAGTACAGTATCTAAAAGTAATTGCAGTAGGGAGGACTGCAGACGCAGCAGAAGTCAAGGAGATTCTTCCAAGAATCGTAGCAAGCTTTTCTTGTTAGGTAAAATACAACATGAAAAATCTTCCACAGAAGGATTTTCCGTGCCACTGACAGTACAGAGATATCTTGAAATGTAAGATAATTATTACTTTCTTTATTTGCCAAATTAGTGAAATCTGGAAAACGACACTCAGCCAATTTATACACTCCCTGGACGTCGACGTGGGTAAGCACGATCGACGCTTCAGTTATGTGCTTGAGTTTTGCTGCTGTGGTCCAGAACTTTCTCCTAGTTCGCCCAAGTTTTTGTGCTGAGCTTGAGAGATCGCTGTGCAACGTGAGAAAGTGGAATGGGCCAGCGAGCGGCGCCGTTCTCGTTGCGTTGCTCTATGAGGCTCCATGAACTGAGAGGCGCGCAGTAGCAAAGCGGGAATGCAAGTTTTCAACGCGAAAGCGTTAAGGAGCTCGTGTGGCAGAAAATCCGGTGTCGTTGTCGTCGTCGTTAGCCGCGAGCGAAAAATCCACGAAAAGTACTCAGAGAAGCAACATGCGGGTAGGCGGCACATGGCACACCCATGTCACGTAACCTTGTGGCGGCATCACAACCTGCCCACCGGATGGTGAACAAACTGCACCCTGGCAGGTGGTAGTTTAATGTTTGGTTGAATGATTAGATGAAGAGAAATCTGGGTCGCACAAACTCCACCAGTGGCAGCACCTGCCATCTCCGGGCGTTGGCGCATCGCTCAACAGCTGCACCACTGCGCCAGGAGGGGTATGAGGACTCCCAGCGATCTATGGATGTAAACTCATGAATGACCAGTTCTGCATGTATGGGCATTAGCCCACTGTCACGTCAAAGCCTTAAGGTGGAGATTAAGTCACCCCTCCAATTTTATTTACAGAAGACTGGCCTTATAGGGCAGTAGTACAAGGTAAATTTCTTTCTTTTGTCCTCAGTTTATTTTTTCTACGCAAGAGTCGCGCGACAATTGCTATCATGATTAATGTAAGGCTAATCCCGCCTGGACCTTAAAACCACCACCACCACCCATAGATTCTGCGGTCTAAGCGCAGGTCACTATAGGATAATATAGCGAGAAATAATTCCAGTAGAGAAACAGAAAAAGTGAAATACTTCATTCTCGCAGCCCATGACGTGTGCGTCTGTGTCGCGTTGGCCGTACGTCGGGAATGAGCCGAGTGCTGGGCTGACTGTCTAGGTATTGGTTATAAATCAAGCTTGTTTTCTCTTCTCACTTTGCGTTAATGAGCGAAAGTAGTAATACTTCGGAAAATCAAATTGCAAGCCGTTCTGGCGGGTTTCTCGAAAATATGGTGTCAGCTGCAAAACCCCAGATAATGTAGTTTTAGCATAGCGTATAGCGTGCATCATCACCACTTACCGCGGCCGTCAAGCGCCCGTGTGCGCGCGCAGATGGCGCCATGTACGCAAGCGCATTGGCGCCCGACTGCCGCGGACGTCTGCAGCGGTATCCGTGCACGAGTACACACTGTGCGCCTATGCGGCCGCTCTTCGCGACGGCGCAGAATATCACGAAGAAAACAACCTAACATGAAAAGATCGCACCAATAAAATTTAAACGCACGAATATAATCGTCCCGCGTTACGTCCTGCCGTCCACTTAAGCATATCCCTGAAAGAAGGGTTCGGAAATATTTTTGCGATAACTTCTAAACTGCATGCCTCTGTGTACCACCTTCCACGAAGCAACTTCGCCTTCGCTTGCTGTTTCTGGCTTTGTTTTACAAACCTTTAGCTGCTGCATACGCCGCTCAATATGGATCTTCAGATCCAGGCGGCGAAAACTGTAAAATGATCTCCGAGATCTTCTGGTTGAAGTGTCAGGTATTCCAGACTACTGAAAGCATATAGAAACAGCTAATAAACAGCTTTGTCACTGAATGTCATAAAGAGCAATTCCACTGCTGTATTGCGTCGAGCAATCTTGTAACGTCTTCAAAGCGACTCTGCAGACTCTCCTGGGAAACAAGGTGCCTTGCAGGAGAAACCTTTACAAAGGCGCGCTTCGTGTGCATTTTTTCGGGTGAACTGTATAAGGTCCTAAAAAATAAATGAATGAATGGAAAATAAGAGAAAATAATGTGGGCAGCCATTCCGCGGCGTGAGCTTGACCGCTACAGTAGCATGGAGCCGCGCAGTTCGGACCGAACTAGAAATGCTAATTTTCGCAAGTGCGCTGCCAATGAGCTGGAATGCGCATTTCGTAATCCTTCCTTCACTGTTTCCTATCTTCCCTTCGAACGTCCAACACAGCTGATTTATATCGGTAAAATCAGGCGGTTCGAGGAACGACGAATGGCTGCTCGATTGAATGTGACATCTCTGGCACACCTTTGAAACGAGAAGGAAACGTTGCAATTAATTTCGGCCATTGAAAATCCTAAACGTTAGCGCGTTGCTTCATGTGACACTTCTAGCTTATCTTTTCAGGTACGCTGGGGTCGAAAGTACGTTATCGAAGAGAGAACTGACAGTGCGCGTTAAAGGTGCATTTGTGAATACATTGCAGGAAGGATTTTGTTAAGGAAATAAGGTTTTTACAAGACAGTTGCAATAAAGAATCTGGAAGCAAGTCATACCGCTTATTTCATCTTGCTAATAAGTAAGCATCCTCCATGGCCAGTTAATTAAGAGATCGAATGTCGCAAGGCACATTATGCGGGGGAAAGCTTTTCTACCACGTTTTCGTCTATGCTACGCGCTTAAAATAAAAAAAAATTGACTTCCACGTGCGTGTTTAAGTTACATACGCCGACAGCAAGAAAACGATGAAAAAGTGACTGGCCACTCCTGATAAGAGGAACTGCGACAGAAAAGACGCATTCCTTGAGTGTTTCTAAAATTTTTAACGCGATAACGTTAAAGGCCCCGTTCCAAAGAAAATGCGGCGTCGGCGCTGTAGGCGTCGGTGTTGTGAGCGAAAAATCACGGGCATGGCTCTGGCAGGTGCTGCCCAGCGAGCAACCTAGGAGGCAGGTGGGCAACCTAGGTTGCGTGACCTTGCGGCGTGATCACATCCTGCCCAGCGTGGCAGGTGGCAATTAAATTAATGATTGGTCCCTTGGGAAGAGCAAGCTTAGTCGCACAAAACCCACCGCTGGGAGCACCTGCCATCGCTGGGCAGTGGCGCACCACTTAACTGCTGCACCCCAGCACCAGGAAGGGTACGAGGACTCCCAGGGATCTACGAATGTAAAGTCGAGGATGCCGTTCTGCATAATAGGGAATTAACCCATTACGCTATCACGTCATACCCTTAATGCGGAGCTTTAGCGTCCCCTACGATTTTTAAAGCGAAAGCTTTAATGGCCGCGGACTTGCGATTTCGCCGTGGCAGTGCTCCGAGGAGGCACATGACGTCACAACGCGCGCATCACAGCGGAGCCGAACCGGTCTGGCCGGGCCGGCGGCGGCTGGCGCACTCGGCGCGAAATAGAGACATGCTCCAAGTCTCCGCCAGTGCGGTCAGAGTGCACCGAAGCCACCTAACGTGTCGGCGGTCAAGTGCAGTAGGAGTATAGAGGGTCTCGCTTTGGCCGACGTGACGTCGCCGTGCAGCGCGCGCGCGCGCGTTACGCCGGAGTATACACGCGCATTATCAGAGCCTGCGCTTAACCGCTAACCAAAGTATTCGGTGGCGGCATCTATGGGAGCCACTGAAACCCCCCGCACACTCACTGAATAAAAAAAAAAACCCTGTACCGAGGCTCGGAATCGAACTAGGGACTTTGGCGTTTGAGGCGGAGACGCTGCCTCTCCGCCATGACGACTCAATGTTTAGTTATGAATAAAAGCGCATCTAGTGAATGCACTCTTCCGATGGAGAAGTCTCCGCGCTTTCGCTACGTATATCCTGGCCTAACATATATATATATATATATATATATATATATATATATATATATATATATATATATATATATATATATATATATATATATATATATATATATATATATATATATATATATATATATATATATATATATGTGTGTATGTATGTATGTATGTATCCTGGCCATCAGCATATTTTTTTTACTGGTCTCTCCTTTACCAAACGGCTTTCTTATATTTGCCGCTGTCTATGAACGTCCGAATGCTCAAGGAGTAAATACTCGCACTCAGGTCGCAGCACGGGCATGCAGAGTGATGGCGCAAGGAGTATCGCAAGAAACTGTTCATCGTGGAACTTGATCCGGCTAGTAAAAAGAAATCCACAGAAGATGAAACCATATGTGCATCCGATCTCTCCAATCGATCTGCTTGTGGCTAAGAGTGACAATTGTCTGGTAATTATTATTTTTATTTCAAAACTTTTGGCGAGCCCCGCCTTCGATACCGGAGCCAGCCATAACGTCGAACGGGGTACCTAACAATGGCAGGAGCGCAAACAAGTGAACCGGAAAAGAAATGTTGGAAAGTGTGCCACCCGCTGAGGTTTATGAGAGAGAGTAGAACGCTTCACGAAGTTGTAAAATCTAAGAAACGTAGCGCTTTTTCTGTCCAGTCCATATACCCTGCGCTGGGTTGTCGCTTTTGTAATGATTTCTAATTAACGCGAAACGCAAGCCGAATAGTACGTATTTTTGTTCCAAGAGTTAAACGCCGGCGTGATTTCACTCCTGACAGCGAATTGGTCGTATTTTTGCCAGCAAATTCTCTATCGAGTATTTCAACGTCCTTAGGGTACTGCAAGCCTTCGATAAAGTAAGTTTTTGACGACGAAATGGCTACGAACTGAATCCGCTCGCCTAACAATATTCAAAGCAGTTTCAAAAGAAAGACACCGAGTACAGGCGGATTAAGCTAAGTTGAAAAGAAGTAGAAAATTTAAGAAGCTATGTCAACGTGCATACGTCACCGAATTGCGTGGTTATGGTAGTTGGTACGTCTGATTAACATCCTGAAGCTGCAAGGGCTATGAGAGACGCAGTAGTGAAAGGCTCCAGATTGGTTTCGACCGCCTAGGGTTCTTTAGAGTGCAGTGACTGTGCACACCATACTGACGTTTTGTATTTCGCTGCCATCACTGAGACCGTCGTGCCGGGATTCGATCTTCAAACCTTCCGCTCAGCAGATGGACGTCACAGCCGTTAAGCTATATACAAGCGGCAGTTTATTACGCATACGTATCGCGGCCGCACTGCGTCAGCTGGTACAGCCACAGCTCTTTATTGTTTTGTATTGCTTTGTACTTTTTTCTTTTGTGCTCATGATCCCCCTGCCATGACCCTTCATTAGGCTGCAGTATGCTCTAAATAAACAAATAAATAAAATACCCAATTTGAGCAGTTTTGATCGCGATATCCGATCTTTTTTTAGCGGGGGGGAGGGAGGTTGTTTGATAGGGGCCTTGTTCTATTACTCACAGTTCTCAGGTCGCGTCTTAGGCCCTATAGCGGTAACCTAGACTGAAGAAAAGAAATCAACGTGTGGTTTGAGAACAAACTCGAGTTAATTAAATCCAAGAGGAAATTAATGAAACAAATCAGGCCTATAAGGGACACATAATGCGGCAGGCAGAGAATCAGTGCTTTGTTAGGCTAAGAGAGTGCATTCTAAGGGATGGAAAACGAATTAGGGGGCAGCCAAGGGAAAGATGGAGCGATGAGATAAGGAGGTTTGCTGCAATAGGGTTGCCCCGACTGGCTCACGACAGGGATACTTGGAGAGCACGGGCGGAAGTCTTTCTGCCGCAGTGGACGTAATCCGGGTTTTAATTGTGATGATGATCTCAGGGTCACGGCCTATAACGTCACCTATGAGGCGAACTAGTCCAGATAAGTGGCCTGAGCGACTTCGCATGACTGCGTGGCGTTTTCAGGAGTTCACGTGACGGTTGCTTGTGGTTTTGTGCCGAGTTTCTTTTCTTCTCTTCTCTTCGTTTCTCTTGCGGAGAGAAACAGGGCGGCCGAACGGGCTCTACCCTGGTTCGCAGTCAATCGATCACCCATAATTCTCGCCTTCTGTGCCTTGATCCTGACGTGGGCTCTAGCTGTCCGGATCTCATTTATTTCTCGCGAAACACGAAGAGAAACGTGCTATGATAGCACAATGTACACAATTCGAACGGCGAGATCTGCTAACACAGCCTCAAAACACTTGCGGTCTTCGTTTACATGGATATCCTGCGCGTTACACGAAGTGGTCCCTAATAAGGTTCGACTCTTTTGGATTTATTTTAGCGTGTCTCATAATACAAATCAGACTGCACCTAAGTCTGCTTCTAAGTGCGCTAGGGTGATGATGATGATTATGGATTTTTATGGCGCAAAGGCATCTAAGGCCAAAGAGCGCCATGACACAAGGTATTTTTCTTTTTCTCAAGGTGGGATCAAAGACCCGTTTTCCAAGAATTTCACCCTAAATAAGCCGAGCACCAGACCAGGGGAAAGCTTGTACCCATTGTATCACCGGTGGGTACCCGGCGGCACTGGGGATCGAACCCCGCACCTCCCGCATGCGAGGCGGATGCTCAACCACTTCGCTACCGCTGCGGTGTAAGTGCGCTAGGGAAACGATAAACTATGTTAGAGTGAAATTGTTGCAGCGGAAGTAAATTTGTTGCTAAGTCGTGGAAAAATGAAATATAATTACAAGCGCTTAAAAGTGCACACAACGATATCTGTAAAACCTGTAAAGCGATATCAGTACATAGCCCGCGCTTCGTATCAAGCTCGCCGGCCGTCGGACTGCAAAACTCAAGCCTTATATAGTGGTCGCGGCGCAAAGCATTGAAGAAGAAAGTCAACCTATACTCTCCTGCACGGCGCCTACCGCCTTTTATAGCGGAAACAGCGCGAAAGGGTGAAAGAATAGGGAATGGCGACCGTTATATAGAAGAGGAAGCGCCTGTGTTGGAGGTTGCAGTATGGATGCCTAGAATGCGCTGCAGGCGGCAACGCTGTTATGTGGAGTCCACACACTTTCAAGGAACACGAAAGGGCACGACGCGCTTTCCTACGCCCGAAAACGAAAATAAGTGACCCTTACGCAATTGGCAATGTGTAAAATCATCGCTAGGGGGCATGCGATAGTGACTGCGCGCGGAACATTGCAGTCTGTGCGGGGTCCCTGCCCCCTCCTGGGGGTCACGCTTGGCTGCACGGACGCCTTTGACGACGATAAACATGGTCTGTCCGTAAACTTTCGCATTAACAGATGGCGCTGTAAAAAAAATTGGCTGTGGTTTAGCTCTGGTTAAATCTGGTACGTAGCGAGAGCTACAGGCCATGGCGACGCTTAGGCTTCGCTTGTGGTTAAGCGATGCTATGCTGATGGATTTACTTGGCTGATCCCTATGTATACTTAGAGAAAGACACATGGTTAAGCAATGGTTGCAACTTTATTTATCCCAATGAAGATGCTCCGGTAGTCAGTAAAGTAGTGAGACTGTTTCCCATCTGTCGATGGCGTATAGTTTCACTCGGAAAAGGTTCGCTCAAGACCTAAGTCTAAACCGCTTCCCCATTGAGTGGTGGTGCTAGGTTGCAACTTGTTCAACTTCAGCTGAAATCGTTCTTCAGCGTCATGAAAGAAGGCAGGGTCTCTCTTGGGGTCTTTGTTGAAGTCGCGAGCCATGACTACCAACTCCCGTTCAGTGCGGCTAGGCATCCCAGTAGTCATAACGTTTAGAGCAGCTTCGGCGGTGGCCTCTTTGGACTCTTCGGCTCGCTGCCTCCTCCTTGTTTCATTGCGACGGCGAAGCCTGGCTTCCTTCAGATTAGCCGACGCCTCGCTCTCCATATCTCAGCAGGCGCCGGCGGCTCCGGTGGACCGTATACAGGCTTTATAGCGTGGTATCATAGGGGCTGCCATCTTTTATCACGTGATGACGCCGCCATTACACGCCTCGTGACTGCTCGGCGCGCCCCTCTTCGCGACGGCTGCTGCGCCTGATGGTTCGGTTCCGAGAGGAAGTGTTTCGGCTGATATGGCTGTAAAGGAGTGGGCAGAGGACACTATGATTTGGCCAAAGCTTCAAAGGACATGTGAGAGCCATAATTTGATAATTTAAACGTGAAAACGTGATCGGGCTTCATGTCGAATAGAGCTGCTCAACTCTCCCTCATCGAGCTAAGGAATAGATCGCATGGATGCTTGTCCTTGCATCCACTGAAGGCTTTGCTCACTGTTCTTTATTGTTATTATCTAAAACGGCAAGGTTTAAAGCTCCTGCGGCAGCGCAGGTCGTTGTCGTGCTGTGTACGTGCATGCAGACACCGCTCTAAAGCGCTCACATGCACGTCGTACGCATTTGTCGACGGTGCTTAGGAAACCTAAAACATTTTGCACTGGTTTGTTAAACACAGAAAGGCGACAAAAATAAATGCACGCACAAATGTTAACTATCTTGGTAGCAGTACCATGCATAAAGCAGTCTTAACGAGCTGGCGTGTGTTTCGAAAGATTCCGCGATATTCAAAGAACGCGCGAATGGAAACGCGTTAATACTACTCTAAGTTCACACTTGTGTCATTCTCACATATAAAATCGTTGTACGCTCGATATGCGGACATGAAAGTGTTCGAGGTCTCGTTGGTGGTAAGTGATCAGCTTCACTCTGAGCGCTGGCCTGTCGAGTCACTTTCAGTGACTGTCTCGCATGGACCGCGACGAAGTGAAAACCACTCGGCCCAGCAGCTGTAATGCAAATGCTTTATTCCGAATAGGGGACACGAAAACCGCGCTACTTGGACCGATGTTACACAGTAGCTCCAAGACGGCATGTAATACACGGACTGACGGTAAGCGTTGTCCGCTCGCGCGGCTATGCACTGCATAATCACCAGTAGCGGTATGTAGGAGCGTGTCATTTTTCTTTTCCGTTCGCAATTCGTCCTCGGGTGCTCCTGTTACTAATAGCCGCACACCTTAACTTAGGAGCAATCGGGTCTTGCTACACACGCAGACGCAACTGGCAGCAAATGAAAGCACGCAGTTACGATTTTGGTGTCGGAACAACTTGTTCATGCGGTAATGTAGTGCCCTTACCCAATATCGAAACTTTTCTTCCTATATTCGCTATCTAGCGCTGGCGAACGTGTTTGTTACGTTCGCCTGCTCGGAAAGGGTGCATGCCGAAAGGGCGTGACAGGGGCAGTACGTTGTTGTGCAGTTCGGTTCCGTGATGATCGCAAACGATCGCATCCCGCAACTCTCTCCCGAAATTCTTGCAATCCACAACACAGCACGTATTTCCTGTGCATTTCTACATATTCGTAGAAAAAACACACTCGGCAGCCACGCGCAATATTTCCACTGCTGCGTCGCGGCGTTCACGCAGGGGACTTACGAGGCCCGTAATTGCGCCGTGTTCCTAGCGAACCTGTGGCGCCATCTGGCCTCAAACGGAAGAACCGCACGCTGTAAACGGTCTATACATATACACCTCCTCTTCTACGGCACATGGGCCGTAGGAAAGATCATGGAGGCCGTGGCCCTGGAACGCCTGTCATGGGTGGGCAACGTCACCGGCAGCTTCCCGGAACAGCAATGAGGCTTTCGTCACCATCGCTGCACTGCTGACTCCATCGCAGACCTGGTGCCAACCCTGGAGGATACGAAGCTCAACCGCCACATAATGTGCCTGGCTCTCCTCGATATACGTGGCGCCTTCGATAACATCTGGCACGAGGCTATACTGGAGGTCCTAAACATCATGGGCATCTCCAACAACCTCCTCCAGTATGTCCGGGGGTTCCTCGCTGACCGCCGGGGATGTGTCCGCCTGGGCAACGTCACCAACTCTCTGCGGCACATCTGGCGTGGTGTACCCCAGGGGAGCGTCCTTAGCCCCCTACTCTTCAACGCCGTCTTGGCCCTCCTGCCCGACTTCCTGCCTAAGGGCCTCCGGCTACCCATCCACGTGGCAATCTACGCGGATGAAATTGCCATCTGGTGTCGTGGGCCCCGCCGAAACAGGGTCCACACCATCAAGAACGTCCAGCGGGCCATCGATGCTGTCGACGCCTTCCTGGAGCGCGCAGGCCTTAGCATCTCTCCCAGAAAAACCCAGGCGATGCTCCTTAACAACAGGGTTGGTGCCCGCTCTGGCCGCACCTTCCTCCACGTTGGTGGCCGTGACCTCACCTGGAGCCGCCAAGTGAAATACCTTGGTCTCCTCATCGACGTCCGACTCACACGGAGCCCGGCAGTGCGCCACTTCCTGGTCCAGTCCTACAGGATCCAGGGGCCATAGGGTCCCTGTTAGCCAAGGGCAACGGCATCATCCCCAGGCTGGGACTCCAGCTTTACCAAGGCATGGCCGTCCCGCAGTTAACCTACGCTTTACCTCTCGTCCGGCTCACTGTGGCCTAACACTTGGCCATCGAGCGCAAACTGCGGGCGGCCATACGACTATGCCTGGGGCTCCCTCGCTACTCTCCTGTGGCTGCCACCCTGGCTGAAGCAGGTTCATGGCCCTTGGAGCTACTCTCCAGGCGCACTTCCCTCCGCCACTTAGAGCACCTTCACAACGCGCCCGATGGGCGTCTATCTTGGACCACCTTCTCATGAGGCCCAGCTCCAAAATGGGTCAGGTGGCCCAGTACTCCGAAGACCTTGTTGGGGGACAGCCTGAGACCTTCCCCCTCCCTCCTCGCCCGGACCTTGGACACCTCTACGAGGTCCACCTCTCCCTTCCTGGTTCCCGGACGAGGCGGAACACTGCTGCTGTAGGCCTACGGCAGGAGGTCGCTGCGGTTCTCCAGGCCGAAACCCCTGGCACTGTCCCTATCTTCACGGATGGCTCCGTCTTCCCAGGACCCTGCCTATCTGCGACTGCTGCCTGCACTGCCGCATCGCTCCTCGTGAGCAGACAGGCCAGACTCCCATTTGTGGCCTCTTCCACTACCGCCGAACTGGCCGCCATTCACTTGGCTGCTGACATCTTGAGCGAACGCCCTGGAATGAAGGAGGCAGCCATCTATACTGACTCCAGGGCATCCCTCCAGCTCCTCCAGAGGCCCTTCAAGGGCCCACCCATCACCCGCAGGCTGTCTTGGCGGCTTGACTCACTTTTCACCAGGGGAACCTGCATCCATCTGACCTGGGTCCCGGTCCATGTCGGAGTCCTGGGTAACGAGGAGGCAGACTCCCTGGCCAAAGCGGCACACTCCCCTGGAACTCCTCTCTCCAGGAACTTCTGCCCCCTGGACTTGGCAAAGAGCATAGTGAATCGCCACCTCCTCCTCGATCAACCAGATCCCATGGTGGCTAATGGTCATCCTCCACACCCTCTCCCATCTGTTGGCCTGGACTGCAAAGAGCGCAGCCTCCTCCTGAGGCTCAGGGTATTCTGTGCCAACACCGGCTTCCGCCTCTTCCGCATTGGCCTCTCCGCCTCCCCTGGGTGCACCGTCTGCAATTACCCAGAGGAGACAGCCCAGCATCTCCTATGTGGGTGCCCTGCCTTTGTGCCCGCAAGGACAATCATGGAGGCGGGCTACCGCTCCTTGGGCCTCCCCTGCAGCTCAGCTGACCACCTTCTGTTCCCCGGCGGCCACCATCCTGCCAAGGCCTTCCGGCACCTCCTCTCCTTCCTGGAGGCCATCGGCCTCTCTGTTCGCCTTTAGGCCTGAGGGGGCAGCACATGTCACCTGACATGATTATTGCGGCTGCGCGCCTACCCTCTCCTTTCAATCTTTTCGCCCTCCCCTCCTCCTTCTACGACACGCTGGCAGTGGGCGTGGAGGCTAGCCCTCCAGTAGACAAGCCCGTGTATTCCCACTTTTCATCCTTCCTTCAACGACAGAAGAAAGTGCATGAACACAGCTGCTGCTACTCAGTTTACTGCGGGCGAGGCGCGCGGCTCCGCTATGAAGTCATGCGCATGCGCACAGCCGGTGAGGCGAGCAGACCGGCACCGAGCGGCGGCGTCTGGCGGTTGGTAGGCAACGGCTCAATGTCAAGTGCCACCACGGCGGAAAGTGCGATCGCGCGAAGAGGCGAAGCGGCTGATGTAGTGTTGCTCTCGCAACAAAAGTCCCTGTGAGTTCCGAGCAGGCTCGATTCCCGAGCCAAGCAGGATTCGAACCCACGGCAGCGTGGAGCCAGCAGCATGCTTGGGTGATACTAATGATACCACAGACCACTCAGCCATCGCCACGAGGCTGCGAGCGGTGCGTCTAACCAGCATTACATGCACCGCGCCAATGTGCTCGACGACAGCGGCAGTGAGACCGGTGGGCGGAGGAGATGATTCGAGAGCAAGCATGGGTTCGCACTTGGAGCACCGACATCAGCGTCACACTCTAATCGCCTAAACAACTGGCCGAGCCCAATTCATAAAGTACGACTGGCACCATCTACATCCAGTCCAATAATATGCAAAGAGTATCATTCAAGATTACTCATGCTTTCAAGCAACAGCATTATAGTAAGTTGTTCTGTTCATGCTGGAAGAGATCAAACATTTCGACTGTGTTTTTTAAAGGAGCGGTTTCCACTTTGCCCAGAGGCGACTGACTAAGCCTTGAAATTTTGCGTTTGGCGAAGAAAGCCGTTTGCAGTGATTCGCCCTCCTAAGCTCCGACGGTGCCTCATCATGAATTAAAAGACTAGCGCATATAACAGAGACACAGACAAAGAAGTAGACAGGACGAGCGCTCGTCCTGTCTACTTCTTTGTCTGTGTCTCTGTTATATGCGCTAGTCTTTTAATTCATGATGAAACACCAACTAGCCCAGCTTTCCGCCTTGATTCCGACGGTGCCACCTTGCTTTCAGGTGACCAGATTTGAGAATAAAATACTCCAGCGTGGTTTCTGCGCCTACAAAGTCTAGACATTGGCTCAGAAGAGTGCAGTACGCTGCTATATCACGAATGCGCCCCAACCGGCTGGGAGAGGTTTCACATCTACTTAAGAAAGCTGTTGACATATGCGGTTCAACACCATGAATGAAACTGGCCGGCTGCCTATCCAGGCACGACGAAGCAAAACTGTGCAGCTGCAGAGCGCACGCAGCCACACCCACAGGCGCAGGTAACTTATACCCCTGTCACACGGGACGTTGAATGTCATTCGCAGCGAATGACATTACGTTTGAATGGCGTTTTTTTCGCTGCTACACGGGCACAGTCAATGACATTCACAGCTAACGACATTCGCCCATTGAATGAGTTTTCCGAACTCATGCACGCGCGACCTGTGTAATCTTGACGACAGCGGCTTGGCGAAAAATTACAAAACTGATTAGCGAGAACAAAACCTATACAAAGAAAACTTTATTTTAATTGCTGCAATGAACTTTTGAATCATTTTTTGACGTAAAATAAGGTATTTGAAGCGATTTGCGCAACTACACTCTTGTTCCCAGTTGCCGCCAGTTACTGTAGAGACGGTCGCGTTTGTTTACAAACCGTCCTCCATCTTGCCCGAGTAGCGTGGTCGTCACTCCATTTGCCTTCAGTGCTCGCAATGGAAAACAACTCTGCAGCTTCGCCAGCCCAGCAGAAGGCGTGTTGGACTGACGACGAAACGTCAAGAATTCGGCACCAATTTCGCAGCCCTCCATTGTGCCGACAGCGGGAGGAAGTGCGGACGGCATGTACGGGAGGGATCGTGAGCGGCTTTGAGCCTGTCTTGCTTTGGATATTTCAGTGGATTGCTTGGTGACTATTGCTGCCGCAAGGCGTTGCAAAAAATGTTTAAAGAGTGTATTAATGTGTAACAGTGTGATACTAGCAATAAACATAAAATATGTGTATGAAAAACATTATTTGTAACGTTCTGCTGTCATAGGAGTTAGCCGATGGACATCGCCATCATTTGCAAATGCCATTTTGTGTACCCGTGTAGAACGGGAACGCCAGCAGGCGATGACATTCGTTGTGAATGTCATTCGCTGCGAATGACATTAAACGTCCCGTGTGACAAGGGTATTAACGAGGCACGTGTTACCGGGGTCTTCTCTGTCCCACCCGAGCCGCTGCTCGCCGCACCTGCGCGGGTGGGACAGAGGGACGCGCGACAGGTACACCGCCGAGCAACGCGCACTGGTGGTGCGCGCGGCCCCGTGCGTTCCTCGAGTCTGCAGCTTTAGTTCGGCGCGTATGGAGGGCCACAATTTGTGGCGCCGCAGCACCCAAAAAACCGCGTTTTCAAAATCTTGAAAGGCGATAAGGCTCTCTTATAACGACCAGGCTCCAATATTCAAGTTTTACCAGGCGTCCTACTGCTATACTCATAGAATTCAATGACACATTTTATTTACCAGCTTTCGGTTTAAACGACACGCCCGTTTTTTGACAATCTTTCTATGTGAAAAACCCTATTCTTAAGAATTACTGAAACCTATACTTTAACTACCGGCATAGTGTGGTCCTGTGAATATTATTTTTAAGCAGTAGAAATTGTGATTTTGTTCAATAATTTTGTAGGTTTGCTTCAATGCGCTTTTTTGTCACTTAGCTTAGGGTGCATGTCAATCTTGCGACAACAATGTCAGCCATTGTGTAAGAGTACTGAGGTTATTTTTCATTACCATTCTCCAAACCATAATGTGGCTCTAAATATCTGCTGTGATATCGACTGTATGTTCGGCCTAATTTGCACACTACAAAGCCTGAAGCATGCCGCTGGACCCGGGCTTCCTCGCGCAAATTGGCGTCGTGAAAAATTGCTCCATTTTGCTGAAGGTCATGGTGGTAGCTCTTTCGTTAATTTTTTTAAAACAAACAACACTGCGAGTATGATGAAACAAGACACTTTATGACTTTAGGGTGGTCACATCCAAATGATGTGCGATGTGTCAGGCAGATGTGGAGATAATTACAAAGGACCGCATAGGTTCAGCTTTTAATCACGTTAGTTCAAGAAATTTGCCTGTCGGGATAAGCGGCTCCGAATTACTGTGATGAACTGCTCAATTACGACTGTATTTTTCTATTCAGGAGTTAGCTAGTGAAGCTCAGCCAGCTAAATTTGTTTCTCATGCATGGTGACGACATGCTGGCGGTGGTACTATTTCAAGACGCTCTAGCACTAGTTACTGACACCAACAGAACCAGCGATCGCTTCTTCCAATTTTTAGAACCGACTCACTGGCAGGTTTGGCTATTGTGCAGTTTACAATAACTATCTCTACTAATTCAACTATTCTATCCAAATTTCAACTAAAATTGCACCCCCCCCCCCCTCGTTTTTATTCTTTTTTGTGCACACTTGGCATTCGCTTGGCCTTAGTCTCCGTTTTGCTGTTTCCAAGCTTTCTACGTATTTAGTGCTTCAGGAAGCTTTTCTGTTCTTACGCTGCCTAATGCAGCTTAATTTTTTCTTTTGAATTTTGTCTCGTCTTCGAGACTGCAGACTTTCAGGCTCTGTGATTAGTTTGTTTTTTTAAAGCGCTTGCCATTTTCCGTCCTATTTACCCTAATCCCTACTTCGAGTGCAGAGTGGGTTATTATTTTTGTCAGCTTCCGATTCATTAAGCGTACTTTCGCTGCCGACGCTTTAGTTGTCTAACGGGAAATAATATTTTGCGAAACAACAAGCTCAGCCATTTGATATTTTCTCTTGTTGCTAAAACGTTAATATGATTCTGCTTGACAACTTCGCGCCGCTCTGTTTCCAAATCAACGCTTATCCTAGACCTCACGATCATTTGGTTAAAAATCTCCCTCTTGATGTAACACATCAATACCGTCCACAATACCGATGCGTAGTGCAGATGTGCTAACCCGTACATGTCGTGCAGTCTGAAGTTTATCAAATTTTTAGCTTGTCCGTTGTAGGTTTCGAAGGCAAGCTTCCTTTTCTTTCGTTTACAGTAGACGGTACTCAGATTTTTAGGTCACTAAATATAAAACGAAACACAGCACTGGTGGCCTCGTCTCAATACGGCACGACTTTAGGCGAGTCTTATGTGCACTTGCTCTGGTGGGCTCCAGTTCACACGGCGAGCGCCACGAGCTGAAAACAATGCGCCGTCCTCTCTGCATTACAGGAAGCTCAAAAAATAATAAAGCTGGCTACGAAGAAGTTCCATTTAGTTTGGAAGAGGCGTTCGACTTGTCATTTAATTAAATTTATCTTCTGTGCTCACGAGCTAGAAACATATTCACCGTAACTTTATTGTCAATTTGGTGAGTTGTACAGAAATTATTCTCCCTTCTAACACCACGTTAGTCATGTGCTGAAAAGACCAGCTAGTTTCCATCTTTTCCTTTCTTGTGCGGTCGCTGCACAAGTGTGAGGCATGTGATGAAGGCGCCGCGTTTACGCACGGGAGCTGTAAAAAAAAAAGAAGCTAAATTGTATCGCAGCCAGGGCGCGCAACCTACAGTATTTTGGAGGGGCGCTGAGTCGAACATGCGCACAAATGCAGTCTGCAGCTTTTATTTCCGGAGCGCATGTCGAAAATGAAGGGAACTTCAGTTTTGCCACTGCTCACATGATCCACAAAGCCTTCAGGCTGTTGCTCGGTAGTTCGCGATACTTTTTTGTGGTGGTTCAAAACCAAGAAACGGTCTTCAAGTTCCAGTTGTTCGGGGCTGCTGCTCAAGACAGCCTCGCTGTTCACGTGTTTGAACTCCAACGGCTGTCAACGATTTGTGACGGAAGCATCAGTCGACTGTCCTTGCTAAGTCAGCAGCTTCGAGGATTTTACGCTAGCTGCTCTAGTTTGCTTCCCCAAAATTAATAACAGGTTCTGTATGAAAACGTACTTTTGATGCGCTCACCCAAAACATTCCTGCGGGTTTTATACATTTGTGCCTTACGGTGTTTACATGTCGGCGGTGTCATGTGACTACTAGGTCGTTGCTTGATCGCTACCCCTGCTTAGTATTCCGAGAGCGCCCCTCCAGAGCCTAATTTACCTTTCATACTACTGTGACCAGTTTATGAGGGCCGCACCTATATTTTTTTCCTTAAAGCCACTTTGTTCCTCTGGTGTCCTCTTCAGCTTGATTCACCTTTCTGCATTTGCTTCACTCATCCACCACCTCGCAGCTCCGTAACGGGTCAATGCGCGTGATAATGACGGAGCACTTGAAGGTTCTGTTGAAACAACGCCAACTGCAAACACTAAGGCCGAGTCCTGGCCTCAGGATATGAGTTTGTTCGAAAAAATACAAGAGGTTTGCGAGACTCGAGAGTAGTCAGCCAAAAACGTGGCGGCCTTATAATGCCAGAAAGCTTCAGTTGGCACCCTTGTATAGCAAGCCTGTTTCGCCTGCGTCCCGTTAAAGCGATGCGCCAGAGCGCGCACCGCGGAGGAGCCGGATGGAAGAGGCCCGACATCGAACGAAGACAGTGCCCGCAAAGGAAACAGGAGAAACGAACGGAAGGGCGGCCGCAAACAGGACCGAAAGACGCAACCGCACAAAGCTTTGTCTGACTAAAAGGCGGCGCCTTCCTTCAACGACCGTAATTAAATTGCGCTTCAGTGATGAGGCAAAAAACAAAGAAAAAGGCAGTCGCGGCCTGCATTTCATTAACCTTTAATACAGTGTTGACGGCCCGCTCTGGGGAATTCTTCGCGCGCGGCGAAACCCGCCGAGAATTGAGTATTTCGGGGCTTCGCTGCAATTTTGTTCAGAACAAGCTCAGTTGATTGGGAAGCGAGCGGGTGACGGTAACCGCGTAAACTATGCGGACCTATGGGCAGCTTCATCTTGGTGCGGTCGGCTTGGCGAACTTAGAGGCCGTCGGTGAAGCGCAGCGCCGCGGCAAGCGTTGCCCAGCTTCCTCCTAGCGAGTCCCAATTTGTGGGACTTTTCGCCGCCCCGATGACCGTGCCTGCGCACCACTGAAGAGCCTGTCACTCTTAATTATTTAAAGAGCTAACGAACATAGTATAAAACAAGACTAATTGAATGGTTTTGAGCATGGCTGCACAGCGACAAGTGAACATAGTGATCGTTCCTGCAATTAGTCTGAATGCTTCGGAATAGCCGAGAAACCGCTCGTATAGGAAAGAAAGGAAAACAAGATATGAGAGTTCTGCAAAAGAGGTTGTGGCTCGTGCAATAGACTAATAAAGCACCAATAGGATAAAGATGCTGATAAAGGGCTACAACACGTGCTGAATTCACTGTCATTCAGAACAAAGCGAAAACATAGTAAGCAAGCTCTCTGGACGGACGACGGACGGACGGACGGACGGACGGACGGAAGGAAGGAAGGAAGGAAGGAAGGAAGGAAGGAAGGGAAGGAAGGAAGGAAGGAAGGAAGGAAGGAAGGAAGGAAGGAAGGAAGGAAGGAAGGAAGGGAAGGAAGGAAGGAAGGAAGGAAGGAAGGGAAGGAAGGAAGGAAGGAAGGAAGGAAGGAAGGAAGGAAGGAAGGAAGGAAGGAAGGAAGGAAGGAAGGAAGGAAGGAAGGAAGGAAGGAAGGAAGGAAGGAAGGAAGGAAGGAAGGAAGGAAGGAATGATTTGCAAGTTCAGAGTATGGCACACCATCGGGTCCCGGCGATGAGGGCCGTCTGCAACAAGCCAGCACGGCATCAAGTTCCTCCATGGTGAAGGGAAGTTCCATCCGAGAATCCCGAGAAGCGGGAACATCTCTGAAACGCAGCGTTGCGGATGGGGTGGATGGTCCTGCTACCTTAGCACAGAAATCCTCGACTACTCGGCCTCGCCACGTCGTTGGTAGAGTGCGAACGACATTCCAGATGCGTGACAAAGGTTTCCGTGGATCAAGTGTTTCACAGAATGACCTCCAGCGTTGCGCCTGGAGGGCTTGAAGTGTGCACTGAATTTTCTCTCGCATGCTCCTGACATATCTGAGGTCAATTAAGGCTCGACTTTGTGCGTCGGGTAGTATCTACGCTCTGCCCTCCGTCGCAGTGATCGCAGGCGCTGCAACTCCATATCAAATTCGTGTTCTTTGTAATTGGGGGGAATAAACGTGTCGCGTTTTCCATGGCCTCCTTAATTTTCCCTTCCAAACCAACGAAGGAACCTTCTCTGCAAGCATCTTCCAAAAGTGCTTGAAACACTGACCAATTGATGCGTCCAATGCGTGTGCCAGAGGTGCATGTGGAAAGGCCAGTAATGATCAGATATGTAGGGATATGGTCAGTTCCTCGGGTTTCAATATCCGAATACCACCGGTCGTTGCTGATAAGGCACCCAGAAACGAAAGCCAAGTCGAGGCAGCTACTGTAAGTTGTCCCTCGAATATAGGTTGGGGAGCCGTAATTTAGACACTGAAGGCCATGCCAAAGTCGGACACAAGCTTTCTTCCCCTAAAGGAAAAAGCAGGAAGAGAAAGAGAGGCCACGGTAGGAAGGACGATGAAGAAAGAAAGGAAGAAAGATAGGGAGAATGTAGGAAAAACGATGAAGAAAGAGGAAGGAAGGAAGGAAGGAAGGAAGGAAGGAAGGAAGGAAGGAAGGAAGGAAGGAAGGAAGGAAGGAAGGAAGGAAGGAAGGAAGGAAGGAAGGAAGGAAGGAAGGAAGGAAGGAAGGAAGGAAGGAAGGAAGGAAGGAAGGAAGGAAGGAAGGAAGGAAGGAAGGAAGGAAGGAAGGAAGGAAGGAAGGAAGGAAGGAAGGAAGGAAGGAAGGAAGGAAGGAAGGAAGGAAGGAAGGAAGGAAGGAAGGAAGGAAGGAAGGAAGGAAGGACTGTTTTCAGTCACTGTATTCGAACGGTTAAACACAGGCTGCCCCAGTTAGCACTGCTTAAGTGGAAATCGTCTGATATAGAAACGCTGATATTGAGCGCATTCCTGCGGTGAGGCAGGAGATGTCGTGCACTTGCTCTTGCACTGCCACAAACTTTCCACAAACCGGCGAGAACTGCTGTTTACTGAGAAGTGCAATTCTCGCTTTACTTGACAGGGGCGACAAAATTTTGGACTGAACCAACTGCAACCAGTAAGGTTTTACGGTAGCAGTAGCAGTTGTGCTTGTATATTAAAGTCTGAACAAGCGGAAAAGATGGGTGCCGGCCACTGTAACGGCTGTCTACTCTGCGAAACACTTTCTGAGGAAAATACATAAACCCGCTCAATCAATACATTATCGCGTCATGAAGGCTTGAGTAAAATAATACACTTCTACTCGCAGCAGAGCACCCATGGACAATCGCGTGCGAAGGTTGGCGAGTCCTTTCCGGCGTCTTTTTCATGCCTGCGGAGGAGCGCCGCCCTTTGAGGGCGCAAGAAGTGACGAGAGGAGAGGGAAAAGCGCGAAGACGCCGAGATTCAAATTTCGACTATAGATAACTCAGCTTCTCCGGAACGCATTAAAGAAAAAATCTTGCTGGAGGATATTCGTGACACGGCGTCCTTCAACATCAAAAGACCACCGCAGCTTTACTGAGATCCCCTTTCAGAGCCCCTTCAAGCATCTGAGCTGCAGACGACACAAGGGGAAGGGGCGAGGAAGAAGATAGAACATACAGATATGAGGAACAGTGGGGAGGGATGGGGGAGAGATGTATACATCTGTATACCAGGCACAGTCACACTCACATGTACACTCGAAAAGGAAAAAGAAAAAAAATGAAAATATAGGTAACACCACTCACGCACTCCTGTCCGGCACAGCTCCGCAGACACGCACGAACGATCAGGGTTGCTATATATATATATATATAGGTATTTACGATATCAGAGGGAACAACCGGTGCACGGAAATAGACGAATTTTTTCGTTATTTCTTTACAAAAGTTGAAAGTGACTTCTGTGTGATATACGCCCAGAGGAAAAGTGCTTACCACACATCGTTAAACTTTGCCACCCTTCGTACCGGAGGGACCGGTGCTCTGTATTTACAAGCCGCGTGCATGTGATATCCTGTCAGTGTGTATCACTTGCGCGGCACACTGTACGTGAAAAGTGAGGTAAGGCGTCCAGCTGCTTTCTGTCTGTGGGTAATACACGCGGAGCGTCCTGCCACTCCGCGGCTACGTGGCGAGGAGTATACGGGACGGGTCAAGGCTGTCTGCCATGTGCAGTCTAGTTTCGGATTTCGTGGCGTGGTAGCACAGGTGATCGTTTGATAGCTTGTGTGGCATACCGGACGGAAGACGCGCCGCTGGTTTCACAAGCTCCATATTATTGACAGCGGCGGAAAACGAAAGCACAAGCCAAATTCCGCCGAGCAGAATGCAGCCATGATCGATGCGCTTGCATCGAGCACGAGGACGTGTCAGGTAGCGAAGGACTTTGTGGAAACCTGCTTCCCCACTCCATTTCGACGTGGCCCATTTTCATCGTCGGCAGTCAGGACAGCACCGATTGGGCGAGGAGGGATGTCTCCCTCATTGGGGGAAGGGAACGGTGACGGGAGCACCACTTCGTAGGTTACGCGGAATTCTGCGGGACCGGACAGAGACTCTTCGGGATCCGGCCAGCGTCACGAGCGGTTCCAGCCGCACGCTCTCGTCACCTTCCGCGGCAGGCGCACGGGGATCCGTTGTACCTTGCCGCTGGGCTTCTGGCTGCCGGCAGCGAAGCGCGCGCAGCAAACGCGTGCTCTCGTCACCTTCCCCAGCAAATGCTGGGGAAGGTGACGCCCCCCCCCCCTGATTGCAATCAGGGGGGGGGGGGGGGGCGGAAGGCTGTCCCCCGCCATATTTCCACAACTTGGAACGTAGTTTCGAGCATGCTGCCTAGTATTTGGCAACAACGGAACCATGCGTCGCCCGCGGTGCGAATGGAGCAAGGAAGAAGCTGAGATAATTTGCCTTGGAAGCAGCCCAGTAGAAAGATAGGACACAACCGTATACAATGTACGACAGAATATTTTGTAGTTTTTTCTTAACTGTCGATTTTTTTTTTGTTGTTTTCCGATATTTTTCTTTAGTACTTTAGTTTCTTTTTGTAGTACTTTTCTACAGTCTGTAGATCTTTTCTGGAGCAACTGCTAAAAATTCGGTTGTTACTACAAGTTTTTGTCAAAAACATTACTGAGAATCTAATGGGACGACAGAAAATTTTAATTGGTGTTTTTCGACTGGGTGTTGACGGACTATCATAGACGAACTATCACAGATATAGGCAAATGATTGCAATCACGTATTTGTAACCGCTGTCGTTAGTAATAGCCATATCAGTTTTTAGAATTTCGAAAACGCGATTACCCTCGCCGCTGTGGCTCGACAAAATCTAGCTGCATCGTGTGAAAGTACATGCGCTTTCGAAAGCATGCGGGCAAAGCAACCCCTCCAGTGCAGGTAAGAAGTCGAATAAGCTAAATTTTGTCGAACCACAGCGCCTAGGGAAATCGCGTTTTCAAAATTCTAAAAATAGATATGGCTATTGCTAAAAACCGGCTAAAAATCTCTAATTGCAACTAGGCGCTGAATCTACTAGTTAAAAAGTTAATTATTGGAAATAAGTTAGCCAGCTTACTGCATAAGACTATTCGCGGGTTTTTTGGTGTCCGCCAACAATATGCCGCAAAATAATAAGAATGGTAATAATGGTAATACTATGCCGCAAAACCCATATGTTTGCCCCAAAAAGCCGATTTTTGAAAACTTTTGAAAGTGTTTGCTGAAACATCCGGTATAGTTGACAGGTAAGGAGGGCCCCAAGAAGTAACCTAGCGACGGGGTGATAAAAATCTCACAAATCCCAAACTCCCTATCTCCTTCTATCCTTCACGGTCCACTCGTGCATGACGACATGATATCCTCCTCACAAGATACGGCGAGATCGACACTTTTTTGTGCGAGTTTTCACGCTTTGAAACTTGAGAAATGCAAAAAGTTAGGCTCAAGTACAATACGCGAAATGTGTTTCCGTAATATTTGATTATTTGAGGAATAAATAAACTGAGCATTAAAAGCCGGGAAAAATTCCTACCTGCAAAATAAATTCCCGCCAGCATTTCTCCAGCAAAGACAGCAGGTTGCGCTTGCGCTCGGGATCCGCCAGCTGTGTGGTCCTTCATGCGATGTACAGTCCGCAGACTGGAAACGTGAGCCGTGCCGCCCATTGAATGTGGCACCTTCGGCGCAGTAGTCATACATCTCCATCCACCACCCATTAGGTTTGCGCTCCGAAGGAAGCGCTTAATTCACAAAGAGTGGGACGATCGGAATAACATTGACATTTTTCCGCGCGCTTTCAGTAATTTCAGCGAAACGAATTTCCTGTCACTTCGGGACAGGACATCTCCGTGTAGTTTCATCGTAACCTCTCATTCCCAAGCAGGGCTGTGCGTTAAACCGAGAATTTTAGGACGGAGTTTAACGTGTCACCTTCGCTGATAGCAGAAATATCTTTTTGTTACCTGAAACTTGTTCGCTTGAATTTCTGACTCGTCTTTACGTGTAAAAGAATGAATCTGTCTTGCACGTCGTGCCATCGTGTCACTCACTTCATTCTACGGATTCCCGTGCTGCCGTGTCTTCGAGAGGACAGCTTCGTTTCTGTTACTTTTCTTTTTAGTGCGCGCACTGCCACGCCTTCTGGAACTCGTTCAAATTCCGCAGTGAAATAGCATAGTGAATTCGTGCATGCACCCGTTCGCTGCCGCCTCCTGATTCGCATTTTCGAAAAGAACGTCAAACGACGAACAAGCGACATTGTGATGTCGCTTCCGATACTTTTATCCAATTTATTTGCACGCACTAGCTCGCCTAAGACAGAGAAGGAGCTGTGTCGCGGTGATTTCTTTAAACCGACATTTCGCCGAAAGCCGAGTTAGAGGTCAATGATCGCCTTCTTTAAACTCACTTAAAAAGAAAAAAACAATCCGAGAGAGATTGACGTAGCGTATCGTACGCATTAGTTCTGAAAGCAGTTAGAAGCCGTATAAGCCGTATACTGACATAATGGGAAGCTACCCTTCAATTGTCGTACGCACCAGTGTTAAAAACGCGCGCTACAGCAGTTGGCATTAATGTCGTGCCCTCAAGATCACGCTGGATAAATTGTCCCAAAATTTCAAGTCGCTAACGAGTAACCTGTGTGCGCAAGATCATTTAATTGGATTCGTAGGCCACATACCTCAAGCTGTGCCATTTTTGAATGCTTCCAATAATTCTGACAGCATTTGTAGAAAATAAAAGGTAAATGTGGCTTCTTGGTCTCATGTGCCGATGTTGGCTGTAGTGTTATAGGCTTTGTATGGAGCTCGCTACTAGGCGGCTTCATGCTTCGTGACGAAAAATTAAGACCAGAGCAGCGGCCTCTTATTTTCTTAATTTTTTTTTAATTTAGTCTGCACTTCCTCTCGGCTACCTGAAGTTAGAGCACGTATGCACGTGAGAAGTTAGCATTCCTCCTCCCACATCTCCAGTTTAGCCCTATGTAGGCACTTACATCCCAAGTAGCACACAAGGAGGGGGAGGGGGGGGGGGGGCGCTCCAAGCCTTAGAGTACCTACGTTGGTCCCCTGTGGGAAATATGTGGGCTAGACCAAATTGACCTTACCCCTGCTGATTCCATATGGACTCCACATCGGTGTTGCTATGCTTAACTCATGCCCCATTCCTACATCTAGCCCAAATCGGTCCCTTATCGGGTTCTTGAGGGCACATGGAACATCAATGTGGGCTCTACGCTGGACGTACTTCTGCTAGCCGAAACGGGGCTGCCCACACGAAACGGCTGTAGGTCCCACATAGCCCGTGGCGGGGCTGGAAAACTGGCGTGCCCAAATGCTGCCCACATCGGTCCCTTGTAGGATACTTGAGGACAGATGGAACATGAATGTGCGCTCTTGCTCAAAAAACTTGTGCTAGCCCAAATGGGGCTGCCCACACGAAACCGCTGTAGGTCCCAATAGGCCGTGGTGGGGCCGGGACACGGGCGTGCCCAAATGCTGCCCACATCGGTCTCTTGTAGGGTGCATGAGGGCAGATGCAACGTCAATTTGGGCTCTTTTCTGAAAAAAACCTCTCATAGCCAAAATGGAGCTGCCCACGCGCAACCGCTGTAGGTCCCAATAGGCAATGACTGGGCTGTATAACGGCCGTGCCCAAATGCTGCCCAGATCGGTTTCTTGTAGGGTGTATGAGGGCAGACGCAACGTTAATGTGGGCTCCTTGCTGAAAAAACCTCTGCTAGCCCAAATGGGGCTGCCCACACGCAACCGCTGTAGTCCCCACATTGGACGGGCCGGGTTGTATAACGGGCCTGGCCAAATGCTGCCCACATTGGTCCCATGTAGGGTACTTTAGGGCGAAGGGGATGTCAATGTGGGCTCTGTGCGGGAAACACCTTGTTACGTCTGACTGGGGCTGCAAACACAAAACTGCTAAGATGCCACATCGGTCGTGCCGGGGCTGGAAAGCAGGCGTGCCACAAGCTGCCCACATAAGCCGCTTGTCATGGTCTTGTGGGCAGATGCAACTCAAATGCGGGCGCTATACGAGAAGCCCAAATTCGCCAAGCACAAATCGGGCAGCTGATGCATTGCCGCAGGCGCTTCTACATCAGGAACAGCGGGACTTCACCCACCGGGTCGGCTTCATCGTAATATGCATGCATTTTTTCAATTCACAAATTTGTATTATGCACACCCATAACTTATTCTTATTGATAAGTTCTATATAATTCTCAGCATATTTAGTGGATTACTTTAAATTGCATGCTTAGAGCTCCCGCATTCAAGTAAATTGTGCAACATAATTAGACCATGCGCAGGAATAACTGTGCCCACTTTCTTAGGATGCACTGGACTACCTGACGTTCTGCAATCGTCTTTATAGTTCCAAACACAAATGGTCTGTCCGCGCCGCGCGCAACAATAAGGTGCGCTGCCTGCACAAGGTGCAACAAAGACTACTTATCGACAGCCTACAAAGCCCATTTGCTCTCGTCCTTGCAAAAAAAAAATACTTCGGTGCGCTGCTTATGTAAGGCTGACACTAAACAAATTACAACATGATATTATGCTTAAGGGTACAATGGGGCATTTGGGGCTGGGTCTGCCCCTAAAGGCTGTGGGGAACATGTGGGCCGGCCCCAATTGGGCTTACCTCCTTAGAACCCGCGCCGGTCCCATGTCAATTTTGGCGGGGCTAACTTTGATGAAAACATAGCCTCAGGAGCTACTAACATCTCACCAAAATCGGACCGATGGGGGAACTGGGTGGGTTACTCATATCAAGCAATACAGGCGGAATGTGGGCAGCCCAGCATGGGCTACCTGCATCGTCCCAATTGGGACCTATCGGGACGTTTGTTAGCAACCCACTGGGGACCGACTGGGGCCTGCATTGCAAACTCCTCATTGGTCCCACCGGGGCTCACATGGGCTACCCACATTGGACCTACAGGGGGGGCTCACATCATATCCCACTTTGTGCTGCATGGACATACTGGTGCATCTGAAAAAGATATTTACTGTTATCTCTTGCTTAGCCTCTTCATTTCGTGCCTCTATTCCTTCGTAAACAGCGAAGATAGCTGATAATTTATAGGATGGAGGCGCAGGTACGGTTCAAAAACGGGGGAGGTTACCTTTGCTCGCAGGTGTACATATGCATGCGCGCGCGCGCTTGTGGTAGCACCATGAATCTAAGGAGGAATAAGGAGGGAATAAACACCCAACCCCTTGATGGCAGAAAAGAAAAGTTGGAGAGAAAGATCTGAGATGCTATTTTAATGAGTGGAGACAAGCTCCAAAACGCCCGTGTACTAAAGCTTCGGTGCTCGTTTAAAAACCGTAGGGGGTCGAAATTGTTCCACAGCGCCGACTACAGCGCGCCTCGTAGCTCACAATGTTCAAATCGCGAAAAAATTATTTCTTAATCGTTAATCAATCAAAGCCTTTCGGCATCACGATAGATCTGACAATTAGTGGCCGCGTTTCGACTCAGCGGAAAAAAATATTTAGGCGCCCCAAAAACCCTCGCATTTTTTTTTTGTGGTACGAACGCGAGAAGCCCTACTGTCGTACGCGACGGAGAAAGCGACAAAAATTCGCGCAAGTGGCTACAAATGTTTACAGCCGGAAACACTTCTTTTATTCGCGGGGTGCCGTCTAAGCATCTAAGCACCGACACGCGCACCTACCTCATATACAGCACGGCGTGATGCTGGCAACTTATTCGCCATCATCACCGGCGTTTACTACTTCTACTGAGACTTTACTACTGACAGTTGTAAATGTTTGCAGGGCATGACGCTCTTTCTTTGTTTCCTTGTCCTATCATCGTGTCTACACCAGTTACCGCTGCGTTGTCGGTACAATGGCGCAAACTCTCTGTAGGTAGCGCAAATGCGCCCACCCGTTAGCTTGCGTGCTGTGCCTTCAAGCCGGTAGGCACGGAGTATAAAGTTTCTTAACGCCCACAAGTACGGCCGGGGGAAATTCTCATAGCGGCTGCCAAATGTGCCTTACAATTCCGACAACGCAAGCGGCTAGAAGAGGCAAGGCGGGTGGCATGCAGTTTGCGTGAGAGAGCCGGTTGCTGCATGGCAGGAAATACGAAAGGATCACTGGAATGACAGGACGTGCAAAAACTAAGGAGGGCTCTAGTCTGTGTCTTCGTTTACGTCCTTATTTCCACTGCTTTTTTTCGCATTTATGTATTCTCTGTCTGTTTAGTGCAGGAATTTTGCAGCACGAATCCTTTAGCGTGCGGCAAATTATTTTAAATAGCACGGTAACTTAAATTCTTGCTCCCATCAAACCTGTACAACACTAACTTTCATAGCTGCCTATTAATAAGTGACTGCACAATCTTAACCCAGTTTACTGAACCGACAGAATTTTCATTCGATTTTCTCAAGCTGTTTTTTTTTTGTCTCATACATGACTTTTTCACACTGGGGTGCAGTTGATAAAATTTCAGCCTTCCACCTGGACGATTTCTGTTTTTGCGTGTGTGCATGAGTTCACTGAATGAATTCAGTTTTTATTATGATCCTCTACATCCATCCGTCTCTGGGGCAAAAACATTGCGATACTAATACATTTGCGTCAATTTTTTTTTTGTGTGCAAACACTTTGCAGCGTAGCCACTCATAGGCAGTTTTTTCGTTCAAGTTACGGTCACATTGCTTGCATTTTTCTTTTCAGTGGTGTCTTCAATTCGGTCTGAAATTTTAACCTGCTTGCACGCTTGTTCATTTTTAACAGGTGCGCTGAGTAAAGCGTATTACAAATGAAGCCATTTTTCGACTGATGCCAGGCGTACCAACCTGCTCTTCAGACACTTGTATTCGAAGAGAGCAGCACTGCATTTTATGTTCGGTTTACTATTGAATTTCCTCTTATAAGACCTGTCAGTTAAACTCAAACTTTACTCAGCCTTTGGCTCTTCTGGTAATGCGAACGCTCTTACGTCCATTTTATGTTAACGTAAGAAGTTGAGCTAGGTGGTACGTATTCAAGGCTAAGGAGCGCAAAAAGACGAAGACGCAAAGAAGAAGACGACACAACATAGAGCACTCGTGTCGTGTTGTCGTCTTCTTCTCTGCGTGTTCGCGTTTTAAGCGCTCGTTTACCATTAGTCCATTATATAATGGCCAATCTCTGTTCCACTCAATTATAATGCAGGAGTGCACTCTTCCCATATATTCATAAAACAACACTGTCTAAAAAACACCTTTAAGATGCGGTAACGGCGTGGAAAAGTTCTTTTTCATTAGCATAGTTATTCCGAATTCTTTTTAGGCGCTTGCCGAATCACACACAAAAAATTATTATAAGTCTGTTTATTTGTTTATTCATTTTCGTTCATACCGAATTCTATTCGTGTTCCATTTGGTAGCGAAGATACTTATTTTTCCTGGGTTCGGTTGTGAAAAACGTGCTCGCAGATCTCTCCAGCTCCGAAAGCCGTATAACTTTTGCCTCAGTCCCTTTTTTTTGCAATTCAGCGCCACGGGCTAATTTCCGTCGACAGGGGTAACTGTCTACAGACTCAGCCATTGATCGTGCCAGAAGTAGGGCGCCTGCGTGCCTCGCCAGCGACCGTAAGGGTGCTGCTGTCCCGGTGATGCTAACCACAGTGCGGTAATCCTCTTCCTTCCTGAGAGCGGAACGTCCGCTCCCCACAACACCCATATAGCAATACGTGGAATCCGATGCTCTTTCGTCATCACATTCTAACGCAGTCTACTGCACTTACGGAGCTCAGCCTCATCACAGCACATGCACTCAGGGCCTCCACCGAGACAAGAGCATACACATTTACATTATGAACTGAAGGAATTTAGCGTTTTGGTTATTTGCGGACAACGTCATCAAAAAGCCTCAGACACCAATCTTTATAGCGCAGCGTGTGCGCCTCGAGTACTTGACCCTGTAATTCATGTGAAGAAGAGCCGTTCGCGGCCCATGAGGCACTGCAGCAACGGCTCTGCTGTAGCTTGAACAACAAGTCAGCAACGGTTTCTCTTTTAGGTCAGACTCGATAAATTTTTAGGCTATTTTTATTCCTTATTTATAATCAGCGCACAAAAGAAGGAAAGAGGATCAGATAATTTAGCAGCAAAAGGGAGCAGGCACCTAGGATTAGGTTCTGAAAGGTATTCGTGGCTATACGTAATGAAGATTCGGGATTGTGTTGTCTGCTCGGTCATTGCAGTTAGCTAGCACGTGGCGCTTGCCGAACGCGGGCCAACCTTACCTACAAGGTACAGACAGCTTTCTGAATCTTACTGCAGCTTTTGGAGGCTTTTGTTTCATGTTATTAAAGGGGCTAGCTCAGCAGCAGGAGCGACAGGCCGCAGTCTGAAGGCACACAAAAATGAGGTCACCCCAGCACTACCTTCAGCGTCCTCGGCGTCATCAACAGCACAGCGACAGAACAACATGCTCTTCGCCTGGCGACTGTGTACCATACCAATATAAAACGCCATTTTGCGCCCATACTTGAGGCGAAGTGCATAAAGTCTTCATACATTAATAAATCGATAGCCTTAAAGGCCCCGTTGTCCAGAAAATCTGCGGTCGGCTTTGGCATTGTGAGCGAAAGATCACAAGCATGCATGACGCCGGCTCTTAGCGCTCAGAGAGCAACCTAGGAGGTAGGTGGGCCACCTTGGGGCGTCATCACAACCTGCCCACCGGATGGTGAGAAAACCGGCCATCGCCGTTGGAGGCAGTTAAATTAATGATTGGCTGTTCAGGAGGAGCAACCAGGGTCGCACAAGGCCCACTGCTGGGAGCACCTGCCATCGCTGGTCAGTGGCGCAGTGCTTAACCGATGGACCACTGCGCCAGGAGAGGTAGAATGACTCTCAGGGATCTATGAATGGAACGTACAGAATGACCTGCATATATGAGAGTTAATCCACTACGCTATCGCGCCATGCCCTTTAGGCGGAGCTTAAGTAAGAGCACAGTAACACAGTAACAGCATTGTGCTCTACTTGGCTCATGCAAGTTCACCTTTCTGAAACAAAATTTATGTCTTTTACTAACCGAATTTCTAAATTTCAAACAGCGTATGCTTTAAATAGCACCCCAGTTGAGTTCGTAACCTCGTATAAATACCTCGGTCTTCACGTTCTTCCAGACCTAACATGGAACCACCGTATTAACCTTATTCTTGCATCCGCTAATCAGTCTTTAGGCCTCTTAAAGCATAATCTAAAGCATGCTCCCTCCAACCTCCGATTACGTGCTTACAACTTTTACTCGACCTAAAATTGAATATGCTTCGGCTCTTTGAGACCCTCATCAAGCATACTTAATAAATAACATCGAATCTTTGCAGATTCGCGCTGTTCGTTTTATCTTCTATAATTAATCGCGTCATACCAGCACCACAGCCTTGAAGAAACGCGCTGATCGTCAGGATCTATGTCTCCGTCGAAAAGTTGCATGCAACTTTGCCACTTTTTCATAAACTGTATCGTCACTAAACGCTTCATAATGACTTTTTTTTCTTTGCCTTCTTCCATTTTTGACCGCCGCGACCATTCGTTTAAAGTAAAGCGCTTGCCATGTCGTACATCTAACTATGCACATTCATTCATACCACGTGCTGTAACTGGCTGGAACGCTCTGCCTTCACATGTTGCTACCGTCACTGATGCGGATAAATTTTATAATCTATTGGCTGCCACTACCTCTGCTTAAATTTTTTGGGCACATTGTTAACTTACTAGTGCATTAGGTTTCTGTCTTGTATTTGTGTTATTTATGATTCTCGCTTCATTTTCATGCCGTTGTTTGTGAGACATTGAATAACTTGTATTAACATTACTGTCTGCTGCTCTGTTCATGTTTTTGTTTTCCCCATTAAGCTTCAATGTTTATTTTTGTGTTTTGTATTTTCTTGCAAAGACTCGTGTGCTTTTATCTGTTTTGTTGCAGTTTCTTGAAATTTGGTTTATGTGTTTTCTTTTGATTACATGCCTTGTAATCCCCCTCCCCCTTTGTACTACCGTCGAACTGAGAACCCTTTGGGGTATTTTGTATAAATAACAAAGAATAAAAGTGTCGCCTCCAATTTTTTGTGCTTTTCATAGGAGGGGAGCACGTGAGTTCAAACACGAATGAGTCAGAAACGACGAAGGCGTGGCAACATTTTAAAAGGCGGCAAATGAAAGTACATACGCTTAATTTTTATCTAGGTGTGCATCAGCCCCAAAATTTTGCTAAAACCGAAAGGTTTGCTTTCTTAGGTCAGCGGGAGCACATTGGCGTTTTGTGATGGTCGAGAAGTGGTGTTTTGTAGACAAGAAAAGATAATGCATTTTTCTCTCTCTCTCTGAAGCGCAGGACTCTCGTGCTGCCTCCGCTGCCTGGTTGGTCGGCGAGAAGGAGCGCCGCTGAAGCACTCATGGCCGAGATTCTCAACGTGAGCGGTATGCTGCAGATCGCGGACAGCCTCTACCTCGATGAGGATAACCTATCCCTGACGGAGGCTAACTTGAGTGGACCGTTCGCCGGCTTCGACATCTTTGAAGAGGAGGAACTTCCTTACCATGGTGCCGAGCTCGGCCGCTTTCACGCGTGGTACACGAGTCACCTGCATGGCTACCTGAGCATGACCGTGTGTGTGTTCGGCATTCTGGCCAACGTGCTCAACATCATTGTGCTTACGCAGCGTAACATGGTGTCGCCAACCAACGGCATCTTGACGGGGCTCGCCGTGGCTGACATGCTTGTGATCGCCACGTACCTCCCGTACACCATCACAACGCACGTGATGCCTCCAGCGCGCACACAGAGTTTTGGCACGGCCGTCTTCACCCTAGTGCACGCTCATGTGAGCGTCGTCTTCCACACAGTGTCCACGTGGCTGACGGTGACGCTAGCCGTGTGGCGGTTCCTGGCCGTGAGCTTCCCGGCATCGAGCAAAGAGTGGTGCAGCATGCAGCGTGCCCGCTGGGCCGTAGTCAGCGTGTACGTGTCGTGCGCGCTCTGCTGCTTGCCGGTGTACCTGTCCTTCACGGTGCACCAGACAGGCACGCCCCAGGAGCCGTCGTACAAGGTCGACTTCAGCAACATCACGCGCGCCAACGGCGCACTCCTCCAAAATCTAAACTTCTGGACCTACTCGGTCCTTATGAAGCTGGTGCCGTGTGTGGCTCTGACCGGCCTCAGCTTGGGCTTGCTACGCGTGCTGTACGAGGCGAAGGCGCGTAAACGGCGCCTCAGGCCAGTAGCTAGTGGCCACACTGGCCACGGAGGCGGCAGCGAAGAGGCTCGCGATCGCACCACACGCATGCTGCTCGCAGTCCTGCTGCTATTCCTGGTCACCGAGTTCCCGTCCGGCATTGCAGCCCTGCTGAGCGGCATCCTGGGCGATGACTTCTTCCTGCACGTCTACATGAACTTCGGCGAAGTCATGGACATCCTGGCACTCGTCAACAGCGCCGTCAACTTCATACTATACTGCTCTATGAGCAGGCAGTTTCGCAAAGCTTTTGCTGCTCTCTTCACACCCCGCATCGTGGCCAAATGGTTTCCCCTGACTTCCGAACCACCAAACAGCACATATGCCACCACTTGTGTCTAGAGCAGGCTACACTTGGTGGCACCGCACTGTTTGGTTCCTGGGAGAGTGCGCGAGCACAATGTCTGCTACGTCACCACGATTCATCGTTTTGCTCACGTGCTTGAAGACGGTAGCAAAGTCAACGTTGCCGATCTAAGTTAACTTCGGACGCACTTTCATAACCGCTCTTCCATTCCACTCATCATTAACGACAAAAGATTTCACAAGATAATGAACAGACCACAGAGCCCGAATCCCGTTCTCAGCTGACGGAGCTGTCATTTGTAGGCCATGTGCGCGCCACCGCAGAGCTGGAAAGAATTTGTCCTGCAAAGAAAGCCGCTCCGCGTCGTCCATGAAGGTGCGCGTGAAGCCTGCTTTGCTCTGGGTCCTGCTCCTTCAGCTCAGCTGGCTCAAAATATAGCCACTAGTCCTCCGCGAGCAGACTGAAGTGCCAATGGGGAAACTGTGCATGCGTACTCAGTGATGGGTTTTATCTGAGAGAGGACTTCTTGCCACAAATAATATCTTACTCAGCCGATGCAAAGCAAGTACCGGCAGTGCCGCCCTGTTCCCACAACCAAACGGTCAGAAGAAACGAAAGCGGTGGGACATTGTGACGAAATACGTGATGAAAAAACTAAAGAGCATGCCCAAGTGTAATGAGAGAATTGTAAACGCGACTATTTGTTTAGACACATGTCTAACATACAGCGCACAGGGGTTCATTTTCTGCCCAAAGATGCATAGAGCCAGATGGCCTCCAATCCGCAGAGGCGAGGAGTATTCGTGCCCTTTCTCGAATCCAGTTTCTTTAGCCTTGTTCCCACTCCGCGTATTGAACATGAGCATACAAATATTTAGCAACGGTGGCACATGGGTTTTGGGACGGCTGGCTGGCTCAGGCGTTTGCAGCTTGCGATAAGATATCGTTTCTCACAGCCAAGCTGAAGCGATGCCATGCACAAGAATGCGCCATATACTTTTCTGGGATCTGTGTCAGTTGTGTATACGTTCCACTGCGTAGCTGCTGCCGAACGTCTCAAAGGAAGAGGCACCGACGTGTCCCGCGTCAAGCTTGTTCACGAGAACAGTTATTTTCATTGCTTCATGTGCGGGACTGTGTTGCAGTATGCAGTCCATGAGTGTGTGAACCGCGACATGGTCCCACAGAGACATTCAACACGTTGCTGGCGATGAGTGCGCGAATAGATCACTATGGTGTAGCTTAGTCAATATCCCGTTGTTAGCTGAGGCATCGACTACGTTTCCTCTGTGACTGCAGGGGATAGGCACGCGCTTTCCGTGTGCTCATAGAGCGTTCCAGTCATTATCGTTATTCGGCAACGCTAAACTTAGAGCACACGGACAGCGCTTTTCTTGTCGATCCCGGAACGCTGCACAGGGGCCTCAGGCAGGAGGGGAGGTGACAGGGCAAGCGCTGAAGGCCCAGTTTCAGTGAGAGTTTTGCAGTCTTAGCCAGCTCTTTTATTGCGGAAAAATAAAAACCAACTCGTTCGAGTCAAAGAACATCCAATCGAAGATTTAAAAGGAAATTATATCTGTTTGTGCATGGGTTCGAACACGCTCTTGGCACTCTGCTTTCGCGTCGTGTCAAAAGCAATCAGTGGTTGGGTGCTAACATAATGCATCACTATACAGGGCCAAAATTATACTTTATTGGCCTGTGCAGATAGCAACGGAAAGTTACTGCATATAAAGTTATCAATATAATGGTACAAAAAATGAGCAAAACAACGAATAGGATATTTCATTCGCAGGTGTGATGCTTCGAATGCGCCAGTTCCTCTTGCAGGAGTTTTTATTAGTTAGCACAAGGTTTCCAGGACGAAACAACGCACTAATTTTACCACTTAAATACTTTATACCTACTTGTAACTAATATATGATGCATGTTTGGTTTTTCTGTTGCTAGTTGTAGGCCATGCTGGCAATTCTAAGACTCGCAAGGGCTGCAAATTACGAACACGAAATCTCTTCTGATACGTTTCCAGACACCGAGCTCATGACTATCAATCGATTTCTTTCTTCAGTGGAAGAAAACTTTATTCAGGAATACCGCATAGCAGCAGCTTTCGTCACGGAGGATAAATGTTCATTAAGTTTGAAAAAAAAGAGGCGTCTTGCATAGTGCTGCTTTTATGAGCCCGAGGTACAAATTCCTCGTTCTGCGGTCACGTCTCGGTAATGCCGATTCAACAAGAATTCTATGAACACACGATTAGCACGGTAGCTAATACACGACGCTGGCCCACGTGCTTCAGCAGTGCATAATAAAAACTGGTCCTATCTTAGCGTCGTTTTTGTTTATGTGAAACAGCCAGCTATTCTTTTTTGCGCGCCACTCCTTGGCTGAAACAAAGAATATTTTAAAACGCCTATGACACCGTTAAATCTTCTGTTCAAAATGTAAGATTGTCGTGCTTGTCGTCCGGGAAAGTAATTAAAGCTTCCTGCATAAGAAATTGAATAACCTTAACGGAAAGATCCTTACGTCTAGACCAGCCACGAGCGCACACGTTTTGCACTGTTTCTGAGACGAAGTCCAGGTAGCGTTCGCTGTGCTCGCCAGTCAGCGCAAAAGCCTGTCACCTTCCAACCTGTATGGCGCCGCTTATTACTATCCTCGTTGTTATTGTGGTTGTTGTTGCTTGTCCGAAGCGTCGTGGACACCCGTGCGTTACTTGTTCGTCGTCACGTGCCCCCTCCCGAGAGGGGAGCGAAAGCGTTCGTTGTACCTGTCGCGGAAGCCGCGCCGAGCCCCCTACCCGTGGCTGGTCGCCGGCCGGCGCCGCACAAAGACCGCGCTCGAGAGGGCCGCTCGCGCGGTCCACGCGAGGCCGCTGTCCCCTCCTGCACACGCTTGCTCCCTACGCGCCTTCCTTCCCTATTTCTCCAGCCCGTTTTTTGGCACAGCCTCTGCGCATGAAGGCGTAGCACGGCTGGCTCAGCGGGCGACACCGATGCCCATGACGGCCCCTCTGCTGTTCCTGCTGCTGCTGGTGACACACCGCGCGCTTAGGCTTCACTCGATTGGCGTGTTCCGTGATACCGGGCTTCGAAGTACCCTGCATTCCTGGTTCACTGCTTCCTAACGTTATTGGTCCCGAAGGGAGCTTTGGAAGTGTCTTGCGGGGAGAACGCTTTTGTTGTCCCTTTGTCTCATTGCCGAAATAAAAGGAATAATGCAGAGTCAGGTCCTTTGGACAAGTGTCAGCGACAGTGTTGTGGTGTTGTAAGTTCACTGAAAACTTGCCCCTGCGTCTTTATTATGTTCTTTCCTGTGTGTTGGAGAGAGAACGTCTGGCGCAGTGTTCTGCGCGCAAAGATTTTTGGTCTGTTTTGCCCGGCCAAGAGTTGAAGTGCGCGCACCGAGGAAACGCCAAGCGCTGCGGCATCGTGCATAGCATTTGTTCTAGGCATTAGCTAACTGTGTTCTGTGGAAATGGCGAGGATCTCATAGATGTCATGAACGTATAATTAAATGCTCTCGTTCAACGATCTCCACAGAACAGTGCTGCCGTAATACACCAGGAATGTAAAAACAAAAAAAAATAGGACAGAAACGTGGGATAGTGGCATGTGTACAGATATGTAAGCTGTGCAACAGGAACACGAGAACGTGCTTGAATCAGGCAAAAACAGAGTACACTGAGACACGATGGTGGCTCACGTTACGGTGGGGTGACTCCTTGTTTAGCCTTTGCTGTTAATTGCAATAGGGGTATATCAGGGTCCCACTAATATGACAGGATGATTCGAGGCTTAAAAATGGGAAAGCCTGACATTGGCGCATGTTAACGAAGAGGCACGTATCTTACCTGAGTTTCACGAGTTTCAATGACAAGGGTCTCTGCTACATTTACCGCGGGCTACGTTGTAATCTGCGAAACAAAACCGCAAACGAAGTCTGCGCAAATTTACGGAATACATTGTCTTTTCGTATATGCGCCACTGAAATGGGTGAGAGGAGTTTCAAAGGTTCGAATGTATAATCAGCGCATTGGCCATCATGGCAACGGCGTGAAGTGATAGCACACAACGGAACCCGATGACTTTGTAAGATTTTCATGGTTGAAAAAAAATATCCCCTGTGCGCCCGCAGTTATTTCTGTTTGTAAATTTATTTCATGTCGCGCATTCCTCTTCAGTCATTGTATGAGCCGATGCAGTCGTCGTTCATATAGTGTCAGGCTAGCGTAGTATCATGGCGTGGTATGCAGTCAATGCATCACACAGTCTGTTTCGCTTAGTTCAGGTTGCTCGAGCAATAGCAGCCTAACTTGCAGCGAAGTACTGTTGTCTGCTCCACTGAGAATTATCTATCAGGAGTTGTTTACCTGCAGAAGCACCGCTTCCATCCGAGTACATTTCCCACGGCAGTGCTCTAGAAACGTGAACTGCGCGAGTTTGCGCAAAGCGTTATGAAAACACAAAAGTCACAAATAAATATAGTTGTCTTGCTTCAGTGATACTGGTCAAATCCTAATTAGCCTGAATCGGCGCAGGAAACCATTGCGCAACTAAAACAACTAATGCTGCGTGCGAGTTGAGTAAATAGAGTGAATAAAGCCTTGCACTTGAAGCCTCTTTCAGCAAACTAGCCCTTCGAAATCGAAAGTGGTGCACATATTTTGCAATGTTGCCTGTGATTACGTTGAACTCAGAGGTAACTTAGAAGAAAGTCTGCAAAAATCCCTTGTCAGTAACCCTCCAACGTAACATGTGACCCCCGTATAAATGGTTTCTTGTGACGAGCTTGACATCCTTACTATCTAACGTTGTATAGAAAACAGCAATCACTGTGTTATTGACCAACACTCTCTTATTTACATTACGCATGTGAACTTTGGCAGGTGATTTCCATAAGACTGCCAACTGAGCTCAGCCTGTATAAAAAGTGTGGAATTTTTCATTTTTGGTTTTATGTTTGTCAGCTGTCACAAATGGTTTTTTAGCTGACGAGTCGTGTTATTCCTGTTAGGTAGTAAAGCGCCCAGTTAAATTAAAGCAAGGAGGAGTTTCGGTTTGTTTCACTTTTGCGCGTTTCTGATCACATTTATGTTAAAAGCTACAATTCGCCGTCTTGCCGTTTACGTCTCCAAGCAGTTGTGAATCGGTTGTATTTCTGTCCATTTCTGTTCGACTTGTGCTTCACTGACACAAAGAAGCGCCAGGGCATTTTTTTTCGTACAACAGACTGCCGCCTTATTTCCTCGATGATTTCATTGATCAGTAGATCCCTTCGACCATTCGCAGGCGTACGAGGTCCATGGACGGGTACAACAATGCCAGCATCAGCCAGCAGCTGACACTAACGGCCGCGAGAGGAATCCGTTTCGCGCCAACTTCAAAGCTTAAAAATCACAGCCCTGTACAGGCTTCATTATCAATGTGCGCCCTTGCACTGACAATCCCGATCTCTACATAATGAATGGCTGCTATAGACAGGGGGCTAAAAGTATCCATAAAAATTCCAAACAAGGAGAGTTCTTGCAGAATGTTCGATGGGACGAAGGGATTCTCATCTTGTACCCAAAGTGAGCGTCGCAACTTGTGAGGTGAGGCATGTGTGTGGTGTTTGTGTCGAACGTACCATCCATCTGTGCCCAGTGACTGTTGTGCAGTGCGGATGTTTTACCTCATTTCTGCCTTTGTTGCGAGCAAATTCCACAAAATAAATTGCCACGGCCTGAAGCCGTTTTAAAAATTCTTGATTTTGCTCAGTCTCTGGTGCTGAAAATAAAATCATTTATCCCGTGTGCTTGTTCGCCATTTCCTTGTTTTTTTCTTCAAAAACATTTAACGCTATAGGTGGCAGATCTATAAAATGGTTTTATACAGAAAACGCTGTTGTTGTTTTTTTGCCACATATGGCTGCAACGCATTTTGACAAAGTGGACCGAGGCCATGAAAACTCTCGCAGAATCGGCAGCATAGTAATACCGAGAAACTCGTAAATGCCTCGAGCCAGCTACGAATTTATCTTCTAGCGAGTCACTCGGCTGTCATTCTCTGTGCGTATTTTGCAAGCGAAATCATAAGGCAGTTCTCGTAGCTCGATAGATTGGCGAGTGCCTCCTCTGTGTACTTCCGAGACTCACGAAAATTGCCTCGGGAGGAAGACCGTAACCCCGACCTTGCTAGCTGTCGTCGCTCAGTCTACGACAGCGTCTCTACCCTCATATTTTCGCAGCTTTTCGTAGCCGGCCACAAGCTTCAGTAGGTTTCCGCCGGCAAAATCTCCGTTCCATACAAGTCTGAGGCGGCTGCATCTTTTATGCAGCCGCCGAAGTTCCGTGTAACTGTATACCGCGTCGTCGAACATTTCGGAGCGGGCATACTTAAGGCAATAAATAATTGTTACTTCCTTAGTTTACCTGCATGCTCCAGCCACAGTGGCGAGTCCTCTTCTTGAGACCAAGGTCTTCACGTACCATCATTTCGTCACTTACCATTTCTGACTAGCAGAAGGGCAAATTGTCCGTAAATTTTTATGTTTCCAATTCGGGCAGGCTGTGAACTAAATATGTTTACGTTTAGTTTTTCTTTTCGCCGCAATACACACGAACCTATCCCTTTGACATTCACCCCCCCCCCCCACTTCCTTCCCCTCTATTTTCTAAGAAAACTTCGTAATAGCTGTTTCGGTGGAAAATCTTAGAAAATAAAATCGAGATCGTAGACAACGCTAGTAAATCAAATGGCTTGCAGTTGGTAATGAAAGTGGGCTTTTAAAACCGAGGAAATCGTGAAATCGAGTTAAAAGTCCACAAATTATGAACTTCCGTATACACAATTAAGCGATAAAAACTCCATGGAAATGAGTGTACACATCAGCAGCTAATACTCCGGGTTCGTAACACCTCATTCATGGTACTGACACCAGCCTCCTCGGACGGAATGCATCTCTGGGTATGCTATTCAGCGCAAATCCCACACGAGAGCTGACACAAGGAAGATCCTGTTACAGCAAAGTGCTTTTCATACACGGTGCCTAAATGAATCTGAATGGAAACAAGAGCTAGAGCCGAACCCATCTTTTAGCATGGAACTGGAACCGAAATGGACCTCTATTTTTCCAATTTTTCCAACTATCATGGAACTGAACCGGAACAGATACTAATAGGATAACCAGCTCCGAATTGGTCCGGGAGACGATCCAAGGAGTGCGTTGACGCCGGTCGTGCACCGCGCATTGTTGTTGAAACAAAGCGAAAGAATTTCTCCCCACAGAACCACCAACAATCTGTGGATCGATGGAGTACTGCGTTGTTATAAAATGAAACATTGCGCATCAAGAAATTCCCCTTCAGTGATCCCAGAAATAGTTTATCATGACCGTCTCTAATTCAACAGTTTGCTGCCGTCGACCACCACGCTCCGCCCGATTTTTTTTCATTTATTACAGTGCCTTTGAGACCTGAAGGCGTTAAGAAAGGAGCGATAGTTTATTATTTAAAAACACGAATTCACAAAAACAATAAACAGAAAGGTGAACTATTGCAGATTAAAATATGAAAATCTAAGGTTCAGAAATGGCTTAGTGAAAAGTTATAGCGCAAACAAAGACAACCACAGGGAGACTGCACACACGCACAACCGCTTAATTGCGTATGTGTGCCGTCTCCCTCTGGTTGTCAGTGTTTGCGCTGAAACTTTTCACTGAATCAATATTCACGAACTCGCCCAAAGAAAAGCTTTAATGAAGCTCAGTAATGGTTTTGAGCTCAAATGAACCAAAGATTGGGACGACTGAGGTTTGCGGGCGGTTCCACTCAACAGTGGCCTTTCAAATGAATGCGCAGAAAAACACGTCATAAGTGTGGCAGCGAAACCATACTTATTTGAAGACGAGGCTCACTACTTGAAAGTATACGTGATGAAAGGTATGTATGATTAATTTTCTTTAAAGTGGTCAATGTATTATAAGAATGTTAACAGCTGTATCAGCTTGCCGCGTGAAGAAAGGTGAAAAAATTTTAATGCTGTTGTGCCTGATGCAACACTACACAGGCAGGAGTAGTTGGCAAAAGTATTCTTATTGGGAAAAGAAATTGGCCTGCGAAGCACCCTGCTCAAACTGGTGAAAGTTTCAATGGGTTGCCTAATGAGGTTGGTGGCGGTAACGTCAAATTTTTTATGCTGACACGAGTCAGTGAAGTACAAACTTCTTGGGACGGAATGGAGTTTCCTAATGATTGCGCGTATCTCTTTATGTAGCATGAAGTGAAGGAAAATAAATAAACAATAACAAAGAATGAACTTTAGCTGGAAAGCGGTTGAAGGTACGCAAAATGAGAGAAAAGCACCACACACGCGCACTGTATCCCGCATCACGCGAAAAGGTCAGAACTTCATGAACAGTAAGTTGAAAATGGTGCAACATTGTGTGTTCCACTGTCTCAGTACGTACGCACGCCGCACAAAATCTGTCGTTCTCTATACAGATATAGTTAATGGGGCTCCATCCATCGCCTCCGCTCGGAAATAAAATCGACATTATGGCTCCTCTCGGTGGCCGCTCAAGGCAATGCACGTAATGACTTGCAGGTAATGTATTATATAAGTAGCTTATATTATTATTTTCTGTATCAAGCAATACTCTATACCGCTGTGCAGGTATTTGGCTTCATTTTTTTGTTGTTGCTGTTCCTGTGGTAAAGCCTCCTGTGGCAATCCCTTTTTGAAATGCAGAACTTAAAGCCAGACGCCCTGGGCTGCTCGGCCAACTGGATCCGAATTTGCAATGCGCGTTAAATGACCGCTACAACTTCGACAGTCTCGTGCTGCTGCGTAACCGAAGGTGCCACTTTGCCCCTTCGTGACCGCACAGCTGCGCAGCTTTAGATGCTCACTATCCCTGGCACACGATGAGTAGCGGGATGCAAAAATTCCGAAGGCTTGAGCTGCCCCTTCTGAGAACGCACCAGACGAACTTCTGCCGAGGTGGATTTATGGGCATCTTTTTTTTTTGGGGGGGGGGGAGGGGGGGGGTGCGAGGTTAAGGAAGGGGGGGGGGGGGGGGCTCGAGGATTTCGCCCTTATTGTACAATCCAATGCTCGAACTTTCTTCGAAAAAAAAAAGAGAGTGTGTCTGTATGATTTTCAAGCAAAAAAAACGAAATTCAAGGACGTTGTTTAGACACGAAGAGGGGGGGGGGGGGGGAGCAACGCGCTGTAATGACGCACATTAAGGTTTCTTTGTTGCTGGGAGTGACCACTTCTCTTCGACTACTGGTTGAAGTATTCGGTTTCACGTCGCTCTCCCCATTAAGTGGTGCGAAGCCAGACACCATTTTGTTATGACGCGAAAACTACTTTTTTTTTTGTTCGATGCATGCAATCACGCGCCGCTGTCAACTGCAGCCTGAATATTCAAACCCCATTTCAAGAGTGGGATGAGAGCCACAAGTCCTACGGACAATAGATAATGACATAAAGGTCTACAACCATTTAGGTAACTTTAGCTGATGGATGAGGAAGTTCAAATGAATATTTGTTGCCTTCGAATATGTGCCGATTATAGAACAAAAGTTACAGCTGTTTAGACACAGCGAGTAGCGGTGTAAGCATGAAATGCAAAGCAGGAAAGGCTTAGCACATTCTACGACTCCCTCGGGCAGCGGTCGCACTCGTGTTGCGGCCAGAGAACATGTGGAACGTAGAAGGAACGTACCTGACACGTAGGGTGGCAGATGGTCATCCTATACCACGGGGACAAGTTCTTACATTGTAGCAGGGATGTTACCAGCGCGAGGTGGCGGCTGCGGCAAGCGAGCTGTTCCTCCGCGAAGAACCAAAGACAAAGGGTTGTAAGCTGAAAGTTAGCTTCTACTGCAGTGCCACAGAAACTTGTCCCCGAGGCCGCCGCGGTGGCTCAGTGGTTACGGCGCTCGACTGCTGGCCCGAAAGACGTGGGTTCAATCCCGGCCGCGGCGGTCGACTTTCGATGGAGGCGAAGTTCTAGATGCCCGTGTACTGTGCGATGTCTGTGGACGTTAAAGAACCCTAGGGGGTCTAAATTTCCAGAGCCCTTCACTACGGCGTCTCTCATAGCCTGAGCCGCTTTGGGACGTTAAACCCCCATACACCGTACACCACGCTTGTCCCCGAGTATATTGTGATGCCCTCCATTTTTCCTCTTTGTTGTGGAGCGGCCGTTACAGACATCAAGCATGACGATATCGACGCAGGCACTAATGGCGATTTACGCACTTCCCCTTTGTGTTAGTTAGAGCCACGGGACTTGCTCTAATGTTAATGTGGTGGGTGGCACCAACTGTTCTTTCACGCAGGAATTGCGATGATGAGCGCTCTTAATGTGGCGCTATTTGGTTATTAGTGTTCCTGTTCATTTTCTAGCAGGAGGCGGTGCGGTGATTTCCGTATGGTGTTGGGGGTCAGGTGTCGACGTTGCCACCGAACATTTGAAACCGCAGATGAAAGGAAGAAAGACGGCAAAGATTTAGCCACTGCCACGTGTTGTGTGCTAATTACAACGAACACCGTGAGACGCTGCGCCGATTGCCGAGCGGTCTGTAGAGCCGAGAAACGAAGCTGTTTTCCGCCGCTGGTCTGAATCTCTCTCGGGACTATGGTACCGGAAAGTTATATTCTCCTTGATGCCATTCGGATGGAAATTTCTTTAACATTTCAGAAAGTTACGGCTACATGCTCGCCGTGGTTTTAGCAGGATGTCCGCCTGCCTAAACCAGAACTGGTTTGGGTTTCGCTCCGAGGGAAAATCACTGTCCTCGGAGAAGCAATAATTGGTGGCTACCTTAGCTTTTCTTGCGCACGCGAGCTAAGAGAGTCTAGAAAGTGCATCTTTGGGACTGTAATTTGGTTTCATGTTCTTTAGCGCAACTTGGTGACTCATGACTGTATTGGGTGGAATAGAGCTGAAAGATAGAAACTTGATGCCAACAAGAAGATATTGGAGCTAGTGCAGCACCAGGCTATGTGCATTGTAAATAAAAGATTCGACTTCGGGGGTTGCATTAGAATGGTTCAGGCAGATGAAAGTTAGCAGACGGTCTTTTCTACCCGTTCATCGGTATTTGAAGTAGACTATCCACGCCATTTGCATGGCAAGTTGAACAACATTAAAGTAAATCAATGATGGCCCGGCCACAAATGTCAGAATTTGGAAAATAAATAACAGCGATGCCCATCAGATATACACAACCACGCAAGGGAAGTGAAAAGCTGCTTCATCGTGTCGCTGACAAAAACAGAGAAATAGAGCAGGAAATTTTGGTTGGTTTGGTTTATGGGAGTTTAACGTCCCAAAGCGACTCAGGCTATGAGAGACGTCGTAGTGAAGGGCTCCGGAAATTTCGACCACCTGAGGTTCTTTAACATCCACTGACATCACAGAGTACACGGGCCTCTAGAATTTCGCCTCCACCGAAATTCGACAGCCGCGGCCGGGATCGAACCCGCGTCTTTCGGGCCAGCAGCCGAGCGCCACAACCACTAAGCCACCGCGGCGGCTGCAGGAAATTTTGTTGGAAGGAAAACTGGGAGAAAATGCTAAACATTATAAAGCTTGCTCCCCGTGAGAATCAAGCACTAAAGTGCCTTCGTTCTCTTTCGGGAAAAATAGCGCACTTTTTTGCGAATCCACCGAACCGAACAGTCTGCAGGCTCGTTTAGTATAAGTTTATATTGCTTAAAAAGTTTCCGAGCTCATTTTCTTTTCCCCCTTGATTTGGTATTTACACGTCCTTATGAGCAATGAGAAACACAAGCGTACTACAGCATGACAGCCCTCGCCGGAACACGCCACGCTTGTCAGTGCCAGCTGCCGACGCTTAACGGGCTGGACTTCTTCTCCTCCGTTGTCGTGTTGTATTCAGGCTGCAAAGGCTTTTTCCACTTCCTGGTAGGAATTCGTCTGCTTAGTTCGTTAGCACGAAAAGAGGAGACTGTCCACATAAAAATCTTGTGCAATTGTCTTGTTTCATTTCACGTTATATGGCATGAGATATAGAAGGGTTTTTCTTAATTGAAAAGCAAAATAAGTTGCAGTAACAGTAGACCCTCCAAAATGGCCGACAGTTCTATAACTTGTCGTGACCACAATTCTTTATAGTAATCCCTGCTTAAATAAAACGTCATGCGTATTCGACTTTCAAAAACACACTCAGAGGGCCGAAATAACAAAAATAATCGCTTTAACCGCGTAATCATTAAGTTCTTCTTTCCCAAAAATCTGTGATGCTTGTGTGGGGAGGGGTGCGTGCGTGCGTGTGCGTGTGTGTGCGTGTTTGCGTGCGTGTGTTTGTGTGTGAGTGTGCGTGTTTGCGTGCGTGCGCGTGTGTCGGTCCTATAGAAGGGCACATATACATAATACCCTCCGCGTGCATATAGCATGACCCTCCATAAGCCTGAGTCCACCAGAACACTACGCAGCAGCGGAACGAATAAAGAAAAAACTGGCAACTGGGGCAATCAACTCGAAAACCCAATGAGAAGGCGATCAATGTAAAAGCGAAATGTTGCATCATATCTTATGACCTCCTGGGCATTTGTTTATCATTTTTCTGGCGAGTTTGACCGATGTTTGTTCAAACAGATATTTATCTTAATCAATAAGGGAGCCTGAGAAAACCTGAATTTAATTTCTTCATCACCAGCTGTACGACGCGATAATAAGCAGTACAAACCAATGCTAAACGTGTAAGAGCTAGATCCGAACAAGAACTGAACGTTAAGAAATTTCGGTTCAGTGCTCTCATTGCGGGCGCAGCACAACTATCGACGATGCTTATGCTGCTTTGCTTGTTTCCTAGACCAAGTGCTTGAATAATAGACACCTGCTCGCAGCGGGGCATTACGGATGAACTTCACCAGCCGTGGACATATCTAGCTGTTGTCTGCTGAGTAAAGGCTTGACATCGCACAGTTGTTGCTCCAGGCCGAGTGAATTAAACAGCCTGAATCTCAGGAACTTTGTTCCGCATGGAAGCTGGCCTCAGTCATTCATTAAAAAAAACTAACTTTATATTGTAGTCTACGCAGAACGGTACTGAAAAGCGGGAACTGTGGGGAAATATTGAACTAAAGAGATAAAGACAAAGTTTTTTGTGTATCAACGTTTTTGCTTTGAAAGATCCGCATACGCCGAGTGATCTGAAAAATAAAACACGTACAGCTAGAGAGCAGCCTCGCTAATTAGTACTGTCTGCTCTGGTACTCAATGCTTTCGGCCAACGTGAGCGCATGGCTCATTCCTGACGCCACATTCAACCCGTTTAAGCGTCAGTCGTCATTTGAGCTGGGAAGTCTCTGACATGAGGAAAAATCCGTCTGCTCGCGTCTCCACCAGGCGCCGGCAAGCATCCGGTCAGGTTTGGCGTCACCATTTCCTGACAGATACAAAGAGAGACGTTACGATTTTTGTTCCAGTCGGAGTACACGTCACTCGATGTCGATTTCCGTGCGCATGGAATGCCGAAGCTGTTCGAAGGTAAGCACTGAAAGATGTATTTAATGAAGGCCAAGTCTAGGCCTACGATTAAAACTTGCTAGTAGACAGCTCTATGCGCTGATACAACGAATTAGGCATATTCTTTCTTCGCCTGCGAAATTTCGAGTCCACACTTTTTAGGCTTGAACAGACTAGTTGCGCACTCAGTGACTGCAATGTGGTGACCTGTGAATGCGTGATCACTCTGCCAGTGCCTTTGTTTGACATGCGAAGGTGTTTTGTAAGCCTTTTAGTAATGATATAATGAACCAATTATGCTAAGCAGAATCTTTACTTTCTTGAGCTCAAAGATAAAATGTCGATTAAAAAGTCAGTGACACGAAGGGCTTTATTCCTTGTGTTCTGTTGCTATGATGGCTGAAACGCTCCCTGTATAAAAAAAGGAGCTGAAACCACCTCAACAATTTCTTGTTGCGCGCAATCTCTTGACGCTTAGCGGAAACTTGGCATAACAGCGACGTCTGTTGAATTAAAAATTGCTTAAATACGTCTTTATTCAAATGTAATTAAGTGATGAAACTAAGTTCCAACATGCGGTCACTGCAAAATTTCTCTGTCACTGTTCAGAAGCAGCGCGTGGTCAATATTCCGCGCTGAAACTGCAGATGCGTCCTCACCCTATCAGGACAATTGGATCTCATGGCTCGCATATTGTATGAAGAAAACCAAGATGAACGGTGTGCAGTTCCATTTCTGGCTTCTATTTCTTAGAATAAACATGGAAAATTTAATGATAGAAGCACGGTACAGCCATTTCCTGCGGATTTGCGCACAGGATTGTTACCTACGCACAGTGCAGTCGTCTTGTTCATGACGCTTTAGTCCCTTTTGGCCTGCTGAGAGCTCGTTTGAAATACGGTGGACAATTCAGTCGGTTGCCAATAAGCTGCCGTATTCACTTTGACGATACTGATTTCGGCAGCGGCGGAAGAGCAGGTGTTGGCACGAAATCAGAACAGTGTGCAGGGATCTTTTATTAATCAAGGAGATGTTACATCGTCCCTCTATTGGCTTTTGTCTACACCTCACCAAACCTTTCTCGGGCAAAAGAGCGAATACCTTGCGGTACAGGCCAAATCCTGTTGATAGCTTTGCTTTCCTCGACGACTTGAATATGCTTCCGTACATGCTACCCGTGCAGCGGCCATGAAAAGGAAAACGATGGTCAGTGCTTTCCGCGTGGAGAACTTTTCACTCAGCACTGTGCACGGTCTTTCGTTCCAGACTGCAGCTGCTGTGACCCCTAGGACTTTCACTAAAAACATAAGGCAATGCATGTTTTTTTAGCGTGCACGGGACCAGTAATGCGTGAGTGAGCTGCCTACAGTTTCTTTAGGTTATGCTTTCTTTTCATCCCGTGTCCTCCTTGCATGGGTACCAAAGCTAGCTAAAGGCTAGTGCAAAAGTTGGGTATTTTTACACATTTTTTAATATGTGAATAATGCGGGCATGTTTTAACGAATATTTTATCTTTTCGGGCAAACCTAACAGCACATCGTCGACTATTTGACATTCGTTTGGGAGTGTGCTCAAAAATGCTAACAATATATTCAGCGTGAGTGATGGCATGCAGACAAGCTCTTTAGATAAGCACAGCCGATACTTCAAGCATGACCTTCAGAGGACACCGATTAAAGGTTAAATGTGAACAAACAAAGCACTGATAATATTATTAACTTCCTTATTTTAAGCAAAGGCAATTAATAGCCCAAACAAAGAGCTTTCGCTACGTTTTGTCGCAACAAAAACTTCCGCACTTGCGAGAACTCCTTCATAGAAGTTGTCATATTGCCGCGCAGTCATGCATAACGTTAGAATGTGGGAACTTCCAATTATTTGCTAAAGCATCGCCAACGCAAGCTTTATTCCCCTGGCTCGACCTCTCCACAAACAATGACGCGGTTCTTCGGCCGTATTGCATGCCATACGTCAGCCTGAGACCCTCACGGGGACATCCGGGACAGCTAGACGTTTACACGCTCTGTCAACATCTCCCTGGCTACGACCGTTGTCGCAAGGCGACGCTACTGACAAGATTATGTTCTGTAGTACCCATCTGCTTGGCGAGCTGCCTGATATATGACGCCGAGCAGACGAGCCCCAATGGCCAGTAGGCCGTATAGGTGCTCGGCGCCCAACGCGTGGTCCCGTTACGTGCACAAAACCTCATCGGACCAACTTCTACAGGTGTAACAATCGCACAAGGTAGCCTGTATATTAGAAAGTTAAAGGAATGCTTGAGTCTTCCTGCTTCCCTGTAATACCGATAACAAAAAAACAAAACAAAAAACTCGCAGCCTTCCTCGTTGTTGAGATCGTGTGGAAGCATGAAATGCGATGCAACAAAGGCGTACAACATTTCAACGACAATCCGCTAAGGCCTTTGAATGCTGGACGTGCCATCGCCTTCGCTCGCTTGTTTTCAAAGCTGCGCAATGTGCTTAGTCACCCTAGCTGCTTTCAATTAAGGCTTAAGGAGCCTCCCCGTCAGAGCGCCTCTTTTCTTTCAGGTGGAAAGCGCGCTTCGTGTCGCCTGCAAACTTTTAGTGCTTTTCGTGACGCCGTGTTCAGTCGCTTTCAGCACGCTCAGCAACCCGCGTTGCTTTCCTGGCTTGACGCGCCGCAGAGCCCACCTGCTCCTATTCGGACTTAGCTACGCGTTTGTCTCTCTTGGCCGTCTTCTCCCTTTTGAGTGTGTCCACAGACTGGAGTTGCCGGCATAGTAGAGCCACCTTATTCCTTGAATCATCGAACACCATAGCTCCATTGATCCTCATTATCTACCTCCCTCGGCTTTGTGTCTGTATGATGAGGTATACACCCCACGCGTGCTTTCACGCAGAAACTACAAGCTGACACGAAGCGGCGCCATCTGTTGCATGCACGTTGATTGATATTATAGTCGACACAATCCTTCCGGGTCATTGCGGCGATGGCTGAGTGGTCTCAGGTGTCAGGAAACGGAACTGATTAATATGCGCCGAATTGGTTTGAATCCCTTGAATAGGAATTTCTTTTTCTTCTGGACACCATTTGGGACGAAAAATGCGTCTTTGGAGGCTTTAGGTTTTAATGCCAACTTTGACTTCCACTTAGGCGTAGATTTCACCGCAGTTTCTAGGTCAGGTTCGCCTGAGTTTGCAAAGAATACGAGCCAGAAGCAATTCATGCTTTATAGCTTGCGTGGGGTGCTCGTGTCTTCACGTAGGGTAAGGAGTTGGCAATCTAGAGTTTGAATGATTCTGTAATGAGTCCAAATCAGCCCAAACGCGGAAGGCAACAAGAGTGAAATGAATACCATTGCGTTATGAACAGAAAAGTGGAAGGATTGGGCAGCTAATATGAACGCTTCGTTACTGAACAAAAAATTAGTGAACACTGGTATTCATGTTAAAAGGTGCTAAAAGTGCCTTGAACATATGCCGTTAAATTGGAGAAATGGAAAACTTTTAATAAAAATGCACTTGTTCAGTTAATGTTCACTTCAAAATATGTGAGCGACATATGGAGACATCCCAGGGAATTAGTGTTTTCGGCGTAGCAATAGTTCGATCAGTCAAGCACTTTCCACTATTTCTGGCACAATCTTTACGCATTCCATTCGCTGATAATGTTGCTTCGCTACGCACCGTGTTTTTTGTAGTATTTGTATGTATGTAAAGTAAATAAAGCGCTGATCGCCGCAAAATACTAGTATCGCAGGAGCAGGCCAAATTTGATAAAGAGGATAGGCAATGCACTCTCTTCAGCCAAATCTATTACTGTTCCATTACGGAAACTTCGAAACAAAGCAACATACATCTTTCGTTAAATAACGTACGCCATGACACCGTATGTATACATTAAGTCTCTTGATATTTCACCTCAAGCGCCCAGTTAGAGCGCGTTTGAGCACAAGAAGCAAAATGCTTTGAACATGAACAAGGTAGGCATTTCTGAAACAAATTATGGAATGCTTTTAGCTGATATCTACCAGAAATACTTTGAACAAAGCAAGTTTGGGCGATCAGCCTCTCAGGGCGGATGGCTACATCTAGCTTGCGGTAAGAAGCCGGCGCAGCTTTCTCTATTTGCGAACTTACGTCAGAAGGTAATGAATTCTTGCCAAACATCACCTAATCATAGCACCTTCAGGGCTGCTTTCCGGTCTAGCCAGCGCAGCAAACAAAAGGATACCCAGGCACAAGGTCTGCGACGAAGGCATACTTGTGCGGTTAGTCTGTCATGTTCAAGTTAGGGTACAGAAAAAGTGTCTGTAAGTAGATGTTACTAAACGCGCATAGGCGAAAGCAAGCCACATCACTGCGTAGTCATACATCGATATGAGGTAAATGTCACACCTGTACTTGCCATAATTGGTTCTATGCTTTCCGGCCAAACATGCTATAGCAGACGCTGGCGTGCGCAGGGGCACCGGCAAGACTCTTTACCTGTTACTAGCGGTGGCCTACACAGAGTGTTCTCAGCAACATCTGAACTAATTGGTGTGTAACAAGAAACGTCTTCCAAAGCCCAGCATCGCGAATAACCAGCGGTACAGTCCAGGCACAGACCAGAGGCAGCGTTCAGTCCAGAGCACGCACGAGGGACCGAGCGTTCGGCGCTCGAGGCTCGGAGCGTTCGGTGCTTCTTGTCTTCTTCGTTAAGCGCCAGCCTCTGAAGATTCCAAAGCCCAAGGCCAGTTTTACAATTCCCCCCGGGTGAAAGGACGCCATCCTGGCGGCCTAGGGCGATGTGACGACGGCGGGGTCGTAGTATGGTTTGAGGCGGGTCGTGTGGACAATGGCGCGGCCTCGGCGGCGATGATCAGGGGATGGCGTAAGGGGTTCGATGAGGTAATTGACGGGGGATGTCTGCTGAAGAATACGGTAGGGTCCCTGGTACTTGCTAACAAGTTTGGAGGAAAGGCCGGGACCTGAGGAGGGTACCCAGAGCCAGACCAAAGAGTCAGGAAGGAAAGCGGGAGGAAGTGCAGGGGGATCGCGGGTGCTTTTCTGCTGCTGCTGGGCGTGAGAAGTGAAGGACCGGGCAAGCTGCCGGCATTCCTTGGCATAAGTTGCTGCTTGAGAAAGAGTTGTAAATTCGGAAGCATCAGGGCGGTAAGGTAGAATGGTGTCCATTATGCAAGAAGGCTCACGGCCGTACAGGAGAAAGTAAGGAGAGAATTCGGTGGTGGCTTGAGCAGCGGAGTTATAAGCGCATGTGACAAAAGGCAGAACGCGGTCCCAGTTACAATGGTCGGAAGAAACATACATGGCCGGCATGTCGCCAAGGGTGCGGTTAAAACGCTCAACCGTGCCATTTGTCTGGGAATGGTAGGCGGAGCTGGTGCGGTGAACGACGTTGCATTCCTGAAGGAGAGTTTCTACAACTTCAGAGAGGAAGGCCGGACCTCTATCACTGAGAAGCTTTATGGGCGCACCATGGCGAAGAATGATGCGGTGGACAATGAAGGATGCAATGTCCGTGGCTGGTAAAGGCGACGTTTCAGCGTAGCGTGTAAGGTGGTCGGTGGCAACGATGATCCAGCGGTTCCCGGTTGATGTGCATGGAAGAGGGCCGTAGAGGTCGATGCCAACACGCTCGAAGGGCTGCGCTGGGCAAGGCAGCGGCTGCATAGGAGTGGCGGGTCGGCGAGGTGGATGTTTGCGTCGTTGGCATGCGGTGCAGGACTGCACGAACTGGCGGACATAACGGGCCATCCCACGCCAGTTGTACCGCTGTCGTAGACGGGTGAAAGTCTTCAAGAATCCGGCATGTGCACACTGGGGATCATCGTGGTAGGAAGAGCAAATGAAGGAGCGCAGATGTGTCGGAATGACAAGACGCCACATGGGACCATCCGGGAGATAGTTGTGGCGGTAAAGAAGCTCGTCTCGAATAGCGAAATGGTGGGACCGACGATGGAGAGCACGGGAAGGAGGTTGAGACGATTGGCCAGATAGGAGATCTAAGAGGCAAGTGATCCACGGGTCTTTGCGTTGCTCGGAAGCCATAGCAGCGGACTCAAACGTCAAAGAAAGCAGGGCGGATATACAAAGCACTGCCTCAGATAGTACAGGGGAACGTGAGAGGGCATCAGCATCGGCATGTTTGCGGCCGGAACGATAGATAACGCGAATGTCGTACTCTTGGAGTCGCAGAGCCCAGCGTGCCAGTCGACCAGAGGGATCTTTCAAAGAAGACAACCAGCACAGGGCGTGGTGATCGGTGACAACCTCAAAAGGGCGCCCGTACAGGTAGGGGCGAAATTTGACAATCGCCCAAAGGATGGCTAAACACTCCTTCTCGGTAACAGAATAGTTGGCTCCAGCTTTAGTGAGTGTCCGGCTAGCGTAAGCGACAACGTATTCGTCAAAGCCTTGCTTGCACTGAGCGAGTACTGCACCGAGGCCGACGCCGCTGGCATCGGTGAGGAGTTCCGTCGGAGAACGAGGGTCGAAGTGACGCAGAATTGGTGGCGTGGTGAGGAGGCGACGGAGTGTCGTAAACGCTTCATCACAGGCTGGCGAACAGGCCGAAAGGTCATGGCTGGAAAGGAGGTTGGTCAGGGGGTCGATGATAGTGGCGTAATTGCGAACAAAGCGAAGCGACAGAAGTAGGGGCAGAGGCCGACGAAGCTGCGGAGGTCTATTACAGAAGTGGGCTTCGGAAATACAGCGACAGCTCGCAACTTTGCCGGGTCCGAGAGAACGCCATCCTTCGACACGACATGTCCGAGAATAGCGAGCTGCCGAGTTCTTAAGCGGCAGTTTTTCAAATTGAGTTGGAGACCAGCGTCGGCCAGGCATCTAAGAACAGTCTCAAGGCGCTGGAGGTGAGACGAGAACTCCGGGGAAAAGATGACAATGTCGTCAAGATAACAAAGGCATGTGTGCCATTTGAGCCCTCGGAGTATGCTGTCCATCATGCGCTCGAATGTGGCGGGTGCATTGCAGAGGCCGAAGGGGATGACATTAAATTCATAGAGCCCGTCGGGTGTGACGAATGCAGTTTTTGGGCGATCGGCCTCCGACATCGCCACCTGCCAGTAACCGGAGCGCAAGTCCAGTGAAGAAAAGAATTCAGAGCCCTGCAGGCAGTCCAGGGCCTCGTTGATACTGGGGAGAGGGTAAACGTCCTTGCGTGTAATCTTGTTCAGATGACGGTAGTCCACGCAGAACCGGATGGAACGGTCTTTTTTCTTGCCCAGGACCACTGGCGATGCCCACGGGCTGTGCGACGGCTGTATCACGTGACGCTTGAGCATGTCGGTCACCTGCTTGTCAATGAAGCAGCGCTCAGTGGCTGACACGCGGTACGGATGTTGGCGTAAAGGGGCATGAGTTCCAGTGTCAATACAGTGGGTAACGGTGGTAGTGCGGCCCAAGGAAGGTTGTTGGTAGTCAAAAGAAGCTTGAAAACGCTGCAGAGCGGCGACAAGCTGGTCTCGTTGGGTAGACGTCAGGGCGGCGTCGACGGAAAGGTGAACAATATCGACAGACGACTGATTCGTGATGGGAACAGGCGTAATGGCGCTGACGTGAAGGCCGGCCGTGCTATCGACCAGTGGGTATGCTTAGGCGGGATCGAGAAAGGCGACGCTACCAAGCGATTGGCCACGGAGTAAAGTGGTATTGCAGGAGAATGGGTTGGCCGCATAAATGGCGCTGGAGTCACGAACAATTGTCGGCACGGCATGAGGCAGCAAAACAGACTTCTGGTCAGCGCATCGTAAAGAGGGAGTATAAGTTACGGTTGCATCTGAGAGCGCAGCGCAAGAAGGAGGCACCAGCACTGAAGAGAAAGGCGGAACGTCTGTGTCCTCTGAGACGACCACAGTAACGGCAGGAGCACCGGGCACGTCCAAGGGAGCGTCACTGTAGGGCGACAAGTCAAGCTGAGCACGGGCGCAGTCAATAACAGCGTGATGTGAGGAGAGGAAGTCCCAGCCAAGGATAACGTCGTGAGAGGAGCGGGCGAGGACGATGAACTCGATTGTGTAGAGAACGTTCCCGATGAGCAGGCGGGCGGTGCAGGCGGCTAACGGTCGAACGTCCTGAGCGCTGGCCGTGCGGAAAGAAACGGGAGGAAGAGGCGTCATCTTTTTTGTGTCTGCGACAGAGGGTGTGACTGAGAACGGAAACGGCTGCGCCAGTGTCAACAAGTTCTTCGACGGCGACTCCCTCAACGAACACGGTAATAATATAGGCAGGCACAGAAACAGGTCTTGAGTGAGTCGCTGTCGACGCAGTTCTTGCCGTTAGTTTTCCGCGTGGACGGCGGGTTGGCGGCGGAGCATCGGAGAACGGGAACGACGGGCAGGAGACGGCGAGCGGTGAGAGCGGGGATGGTAACTAGGAGAAGAAGAATCCGGAGGCGGCTCGTGTGATGCAGGCGAGGACGACGGCGGAAGGTCGTACGTCGGCTCACGCCTATAACCGTAGGGACGGTGGTCACGACTGCGACGCAAACGAGCCACGTGGCCAGCGACGCCACAGGCGTAGCAAATAGGGCGGCTGTCTTGTGTGCGCCAGGGGTTGAGTGGCTGCGGCTGTGATCGGGGGCGGGCAACCGGACGGCGAGGTGGGGTTTCAGGTCGCTGGGGTCCTAACTGCTAGGTAAGTGGTCTGTAGACAGGGGCAGCAGGTTAGGGCCGCGACCGCACCACGGCATCGGAGTACGTCAGAGGAGCCGCGATCAGAGGTGGCTGAGGAGGAGGTGGCCGGAATTCAGCGACCTGCTCCTCAATAACACGCTGCAGGTTGGGAGTGAGCGAAGGGCGCAGGCGTAGGCGGGCAGGTAGATAAAGATAGCTGGCGTGCGACTTCCTCACGTACAAACTGCTGGATGCGCTGGAGGAGCGACGGTTGGTCCAGGGTACCGTCCCCTGGGAGAGCCAAGCTGGGAAGTGTGGCCTCCTGAAAGCCTGCACGCCGGGTAGAAAGGCGCTGTTTGCGCAGCTTATCGAAGCTTTGGCAGTAGCCGACGATACCGGAGACAGTCTGGGGATCTTTGGCGACGACCATCTGGAAGGCATCATCCTCAATGCCTTTCATAATATGTCTGATCTTGTCGGCCTCGCTCATAGCAGGGTTGACACGCTTGCAGAGGTCGACGACATCTTCTATACAACTGGTGAAGTTTTCACCGGTTTGCTGGGCCCGACTTCGCAAGCGTTGGTCGGCGCGAAGCTTACGCACTGCGGGACGGCCAAAGACTCCTGTCAGGCTGGATTTTAGAGCTGCCCAGCTTGAGATGTCAGCCTCGTGGTTTCGAAACCAGAGATTGGCTACGTCGCTCAAATAAAAGATAACGTTGGCGAGCTTGACGGTAACGTCCCACTTATTGTATGCGCTTACGCATTCATAGGAGGCCAACCAATCCTCCACATCGGTGTCATCTGTGCCGCTGAAGATGGCAGGGTCTCGCTGGCACGCGGCGGCGGACCAGAAGACAGCCGACGAAAGCGGTGAAGCGGTTTGGGTGACGGTCTCAGGCATTGCAGAGGCGGTAGCCAATGCGCTGATGTGAAGCTCCAGGGCGAGGGGATCGTTGGCACCTCCACCACTTGTAATAAGAAACGCCTTGCAAAGCACAGCGTCGCGAACAACCAGCGGTACAGTCCAGGCACAGACCAGAGGCAGCGTTCATTACAGAGCACGCACGAGGGACCCAGCGTTCGGCTCTCGAGCTTTGGAGCGTTCGGTGCTTCTCGTCGTCTTCTTCGTTAAGCGCCAGCCTCTGAAGATTCCAAAGCCGAAGGCCAGTCGTACAGGTGAATATTTTGTTGCCATAACAGGTGTTTTAGACAAATTGCCAATGGGGTGGAACTGTAGGGATCGAAATTGCGTGGTATTCGGCACTATTATTAATATCAAGAATGGAAGCTATTCCTGTGATAAGTGTAGAAGGTTCACTTTTCTGAAGAAGTTGCGGTGAAGTCTGCGACCCTCCAGAAAGAAAGCATGTGGGCCATATTCTTGACCACCCCCGCTGTGCCTGAGACCAGCTGCATTTCCAACATTCTTGGACAAAAGTTTTGAATTTTTGAAAACAGGTATACAAATATTGATGGTAATGGTCCATTCTTCCGCTATGCAGCAAAATCTTTCTTTTATAGCGTTTCCACCGCTCGCATCGAGAAATTAAGGCTACCATAGAAAAACAATGGAGAACGCTCTCGACAACACCAATATCGTTATTATAAAAAAATGCAAGACCGTCGACAAGATCTGCGGATGTATTCATTCAGATATTGCGGTGTCTTGGCACGAACATCTCTTTTAAATCTCATTTTCTTTCCGGTGGTATCACACACCCGACGCCTGTAAAAAAACAACGACCATTTAATGCACGCGATGAACTGAGAGGCTGTAAAGCATAGCAGTAAGTTGCAACAATTTCAAGCAATTTCTCTTTGATCACCTCGTGAGGATATTGTGTCTTCGTAAAAGTATAAAGTTTATCTGTCGTACGGCGTCCTTTGTATAAAACTTAGCTTTATTCCTTGCGCTTTCTTGGGTACGAGGTTAGCGCCAGTTTTTAGCCAGGCTTGTTAGAGTCGCACTAAGTGCAAGCTAACTATTACATGAGCAAGTGCTCCTTGCATAAGCTTCTATGACCTGAATGTCAAGTGAAAGCAGCAGCCCTGTCTGCACGGGTCGGCGCAGACGGCCCTGGCGTGCCGCTTTGGCGATATACCCATACCGGCATCTAAAAGGCGTGGGCTCAACTCCCACTCGAATCCAAGTGTTCCTGCGTGTATTAAGGCGAAAGCCTTTAAAGGCTCATAGTCGCGCGTCTGGTGTAACGCTGTCTTCCGGGAATAACGTGGCAGCTTATCAGGTAGCATAAAACAAATGGAGCATCAGATAGATGGGACAAAATGTAATCCCCATGCTAAGTTTTATGACTGCAGAGTGATGAGTTAATTAATTACAGCCAATTCAAACGGAAAACAAATAAATCAACTAAAATGCGTCGACATAAACCGCGGACGTCGATATAGCGACGGGAGAGGGTAACGTCACACCCGAGGTCGTCATGGTAACGGCGCGCGCCACACCAGAGAAGCCCGAGAACAGAAAAAGAAGGCCAGAGAAACAACGTCGTCTAGATCGAAAGTGTGGCAAGGTAGAAGCCTTTGGGAGCTCCACTGGTATGGGAACCTGCGAACCTAGAATTGCCCTCGGCAAGGCCAAAGGCTTTATCCTTACGCAGTTTAGATTGGCAGAGTGCTCACATAATTTTTTTCTCGTGTTTTCTTGAAGCGTGGGCGGACGGACCAAAATCTAGGGATGAACAGAGGTGAAACTGTAGCTGCTAAATGCATTCCTTCATTAAAACTAAAATTATAAAAGATGGTCTAGAACCAAACAAAAGACTTCAATGGCGATTGCATAACTGCCAATGCCGAAATTCAGCGCTAGCTGACTGCGTTAATTATTACGCACATAAACATGCAGCTCGTATACGGTCCACACTCCCTGTGCCCTCCTCTATCCCTTCATGCTCGGCTGCAAACTACGACGACTACGACGGCGACACTACGACGACGACGACGACAAACACGCTTTGCCTGGAACCCTTGCATTAAGAGCTAGCGCTGCAAAAAACGGACGTTTGAATAAAAAATCCGAGATTAGATTTTGAGTCCATCGTGTACTGTCCATTTAGCTTGCATCTGTGCCTTTTTTGCGCTGGTTAACATGTGTTTGTGGCAGATGCCACAAATTTCGAAAGACTAACCCGCAAAACAAAATGTTTTAGCAGTTCCCATTCTTCCTTAATTGCCGCAACAAGCACAGGAGCTTTGCTTAGAATAGCTTTAAGCATTGTGGCGCCTATTTAACACGTAATTTAGGATCAGAAATGCAGACCATCTGTTGGGAGCGCACGGGTAACGTTATCTGGCGTGAATCAAGCTAATTTCGCTGCATATGGGGCACATTTTCACACACAGGAGCCGGAGAAATATTTGTGCGTGGATGTGTCAATAAACACACTGCCGTTGAAGAATGGGAAACCATTCACAGGCCCCGCATTCGATCCAAATGCGTGGCCATCTGCGGCCACTGCTACATTTCTCGCAGTGTGCCTGGCCATCAAACCGATTGAATGTGGTATCGACGATGCGAAAAACGTCCAATCCTCTCGCGACGCGTTGAATCCCGCGGGCGTTGGCGTTGCCTGAACACGTTTCGACAGACGTTGTTAAGGAACGAGATAGCTTTCTACTCGTTACGCTTTCTTAACGAAATGGTTGCGAGCAGACCTGCTAGATGTATACGCTAACCACGGACCATCACGATAAATCACCAGAGAAAGCTTTCGCAGGGGAGCAAGCTATCACTCTCTCTCGTTATCTCTTCTTTACCCCCTCTGTTCAGTAATCTGCCAGTTCTTCAAACAAAGTAAAATTTAAAAAAGGTTGATGTGGTGGGCAATCATTTCCAAGCAAGAATGTGGCGTAACAAATTCGTTCTTCCTTCTGAAACTCTTTTTTTTTCTTTAACCAGTGCACAGATATACCCACTCCGGTATGGAGAGCTCGCGTTGGAAGAGCCGGGCGATTCTTCGGCTCGGCAGAAGGCAGAGTCTGTTAGTGGGCACTCAAACCTCCATGCAAACATCCCGCAGTGCGACTATACATTCGACAAAGGAAAAACGAAGCAGCTAAATACAACAAAGGGGACGGCCTTTGATGAACGTAGAACGCATCGATCCAGGAGAACAATCATGCCGCGATCTTTTGGAGCTTAGCAAGGAGTAACAGTGTTTGTCCCGGAGTCCCCTCGGTCGCTTCTTTTTCCTTCCAAAAAGATGAAAATAAACAGAAAAAAAGGGAGGGGGAGGGCGTTGTCATTTACAGATCCCTACGGCGGCTCTGCGCTCCGCTTGTTCCTACGCGATCGTTGGGAGCACGATAACACTTGGAGAACATATCAAGGGCGAGCCTACGTGCACAGCCTATAGAAGCCCTGCTGGAAGTTCTCCGTTCGATCGCTGCGGCAGAAGATGCGACATTGCAACAACTTGGAGCTTTCATGTGGAGTATGCAGACTGTATCCAGATGCATTCGCTTCTCTATCCACGCTCGTTTTCAGTGGGTTGCTTCAGGAACGCGATTCCTTGCTTGGTTTTTTTTTTTCATCGGAGCGAGGTATCACATCACTCAGTTAAAATACCTCCAAGAGTCGACGAAATGCCAATTGCAAATACTGTTTACATTTCTGGCAGTAAAGCTTTCACTCTGGTTGGGATAGCCTAATAATGAAGTAATCTACAAATTTATTTTTATTTATTTCCAGATTCTACGAGCCTATATAGTTGTAAAAAGCCCAAGTAGGAGGGAGATAGAAAAATTTCCTTGTTTTGAGTGTAAAGGAAGAACTAATGGCAACATAGGATATGAAAGCATAAAAAATGCGATAAGACGTTAAACGTTATTCCTTTTTGCCCAAATTTAGAAAACGTTCATCCAACGTCTTATTGAAACCAGAGGCTTAAAAGCGTAGTTCAGGGAGCAAGTTCCAGTCACAAACAGTTGCAGGAAAAATACCGAACTTAAAAGCTAGCCTGTACAGAAACTGTTTTTGCATTTTTAATGGTTTTGTATTCGCCTTACAATTGCGGGCTGAAGACAACCAGGTGTTGAAGTATTTTGTTTTTTTCACAAAATATGACAAAAAACAAAATTCCATTTATTCTACGACACGGAGGAATGAGTGTAATTTTATTTTCATCTTTCAGCTCATAGGCAAATCATCTCTTCTGTATTTGTGGAACATAGAACCCGTTTTAATTTAATGCGTTGAGACAAATTTAGTCCCTTTTGTGTTCAGATTTCATATAATAAAGGCTTATTCGTGTTTAGTGGCCATTAATCTTATATATGATAAAGAGCAAAATACCACAACAGGTGCGTCTATTTCTTCCTTTTTGAATGAAACCAAATATTATGAACGCTGAAAATTAAGTGTCTGTGATATGTGCAGTATGTGTCAACTGATTAGCTAGTGTGATTCGTAAGTATTGCTCATTAGTCATTAGAAATTTTAGACATTTAGACATTAGACATTACAGGAAGTTTAGTGATCTGTAAAGGGCGCTAAAATGAGCTGATTGGTTTGTTTTTTTCTCGTAACTCGTATGCGCACTGTTTATTCTTGTTCTGGAAAATACCAGACATCAGAGACCGTTACTGCAGCCCACCATATGGTAAGGTTTTTCTTCTCCTCTTAAAGACAACTCAAACATCTGCAAGTAATTTTAAAGATACACAATTAGAAACAATATCAGTCAGATCTCCTCCACAAGCCGAAGACGGATGAATGCGACTAACCGAATGGGAAACAGGAGCGGTCCCAACACCCTTCCCTGCTCTTTACCAAAAGAGTCACCAAACAATCCAGATACGGCAGCATTCAGTTTAAGACAGTGAGTACTGTTTTCTAAACAATTTCAGGCCACTGGACATTATAATAAGGAAAGCCGAAAAGTTCTAGTTCGAAAAGGATTCTTTTGTAAGAACTTTATTAAAATCTGACTACATTTCATCGGCTTGTCTCGAATCGTCAGCAGATGCAAACTCATGAACACTCATACCCACAAATTCTGGACAAGCGCATCTTTTTCAACGGGCTCTTGTTTCATGCAATTTTTCTCGTATATCGCAACATTGCACCACAACAACTAAAATATCCACACAGCTTGTACTTTCCTGCTGTTTTGTCAAAAAAAAAACGCATCCCCCTAATTGTTATTTTCTATGGCAGCAGTAACTTTAAAAGCAAAATTTAGCTACAGATCGAAACATTTAACCGTTCCTATCAGTATTTTCATAACAGCATCTTATGTTACTCCACAGTTGCCTCAAGAGTATCGTCTAAAATGCGCACTGTCGGGTTTTATTTACAGACTTAATTACTTGGCGTGAGCACAGGATAAACTTTAAGAGCAAGGTTTTGCTGCGCAACGGTACCTTAGACCGTTCCTATCAATATGTTCATAAATGTATCTTACAATATTTCCTTCTTGACTTACGATTAAAAGTGATGTCCAACAAAGCAGGACTTGAGTCATTAACTGTGTGATGAATGATATGCTCTTTCTGAATGAATGCTGGGATGATAATACTACACCTCTACTCATTGGAAGACGCCTATAATGAGACGCGCTGCTATAAGGGCACAATTTTAATATAAATAAGAGTCAACACGCGTCCATAATTTGATATGCTTAACATTTCCACTATTTTGTGAATATTTACCACTCGTACTATTTCCCAGTCACTAGGTAGATCATCGGTGCGCAAAGAAACTGCAAAAAATTGACATGATAGATAGTCTGATGCGTAAGCAGAATGTGCTTTAAGGTTATGCTTTTTCCTGTTTTCCGCATCCTATTACATGAAAGTTGCGCCAATTATTTCGCTTTAATTTTGCCGGCTTTTATGGCTCACTAATGAATTTATGTTTTACATTTGCTGCATTTATACACTCCGCATCACTTTGGCTGACTTCAAGGCTCGTTAATGACTTTTTTTTGCTTTTACACTTGTTCTATTATATTCATTTCGCCTTACGTGGCGCGCCGTGCTGGATCAGGCTATGACTCCTATCGCTTTGGGCGCCACTTTTCTTCTCTCTGCATGCGTCGCCTTTTGAGAGCGACGCTGCACCCTCCTCTCCGCCGATGCACTCGCGCTCGGCTCCCCACAGGCGCCGGAGGCTTCCCTCAGCAGCCGCACAGAGGCACACACCGGGAATTTCCGAAAGCCTAATGACACTCATATTGCTTGCGCAGAAAAATGTCGCGAGAAATTTCTCTATCTGTTAGGCATAGCACTTAAGCAAGCGTTGGAGTTGCCACCATGTCCGAAGCTTCACTTTACATTTAAGATACAAAACACTGACAACTCACCTTTAGTTGATTTTAGAGATACATCGCTGTGATCGATTGATTGTTCCAGGGTTCTAGTATTAATTAAAGGAATCAGCTACATCTTTCTTTTCCAGTTTACATTTAATTTTATTCAGCCTATTGCTATCTTTATCTAACCAACGTAGAGTAGAATTTGAAGGAATCAATATTCAACTTATAAATTATTTTTCAGTAATGAGTCCGTTCTGTATAGTCACTATTTCTGTGACCTGATGTGTTAATTTCTCAAAGTACTCAGTGGGAGTTAAGTGTCTCTGCCTATGTTATTTGTGTTAGCATTTAGTGTGAGTGCCTTCACGAGTCTCCCAAAGTTCCTTCCAAATGGTTGAACTTCCCCCACAGGAATAAAATTCGCTATAGATCACATTATTATTTCTCTTAACTTGTTCCGCAAAATACGGATATTCTTGCTACTATTGTTAATTATCCCCAACCTCCAAATCTTAAGCAGGGGAAATGCGCAAAAAAAAAAATACGGACGAGACGAGCACAAGGACGGGCGCTGTGTTTCCTCCTCGATGTCTTTATTGCGCATTTTCCTTGCTTAAGCATGTACGATCGATTCGCTCAAAAACGTTCACTCTTAAACCTCTAAATCATGAATAATATTCAATAATACTCAATCATCCACATGATCAATGTGTGGAACACTCACAATTCGTAAGTCCTGAAAAGTTTGTACACGCTTAAGAAATCAAACGAATGTTAACAAGAAGTGACTATGTACGTGTATGAGCTCATCAACTCGCCAATAAATCTCCGTTTAAAGTCGATGAGAAATTCAGATCACCGAACACTGTAAAGAATGCCAGATATGTCACTGTGGAAGCAAAAGACAACTGATTACACGCTGAATCCCGTCCAGAATTTCGACTGCGCACTAATAATTGTCACACACTTGGACATACCCAAGTACAATGTCGGCGTCCTTAGAGCAGCTGTTGCATTTGTGATTGCACCTAGCGGCGGTAGACGACTCTATTTTGCATCCGATGGTAGAAACAATATTGATCGCGTTCGTGCACGAGGAGCATACGTACAGCAGAGGCTCGCAGCAGTATTCGACAGGGGAGCTTTGCGAGGGCTGTGGTTGGCCCATGCTTGACATGCACGTCTAGTGCGTTAAGTACCCTCGACGGCTTTTGTTTCGTCTCTGCGATTCTGTCTGTGTTTGCTTTGCCTAGTCCAGCAAGAGGCATGTGCTATTCTTTCGTAAGCGATAGGCTTTTCTGTTGCGGTTCTTGTGTTCGCTTCGCTCGTAGAGGGAACACGAGGGTCATTGTTCCCAGTTCTTTCCAACTCGGAAGCTCTTTTCTCGCGCGATGCTCACGTAAATCGAATTTCGCCCTTGCATTATCAGATATTTAGTACACCGGGCTTGTGTAACGCAACTGTAAACACGTAGATTCACGACAATATGGCACTCAATATGCACTTCATAAAAGGATCTTTGGATCGGAAGATTTGGGAAGAAATGTACAGAAGCGAGCAGCTTACCTTAGACCGGCACAATTTTAAAATTTTTATGTGGGTTTACACCAGTGCGAAATGAACCAGGAAAAAATTGCCCTATATGTTTTTAGACATATTTATCTTACTCTAATTTTTTATTCATATTGCAGCGAAGAAGCACACACACACAGAGAAGGAAAACGGCACGGCACATAAAACGGCACGTGAACTCCTGGAGGCCTTTCACATAAAGGAAAAAGCAGATTGCCGCATTAGTGATGCATCCGTTTTATTGTACGCTTCGGAATTCAACCTTTTCGCGGCAATATGATAAGATGTTATTTCGTGGCGAGTGTTTGGTTTGGTTTTCTTTCTGTAGTGCGCAGATGCGTGAGCCATTTTAAGCTTGAATTCTTTTCGCAGTAAACCAGTTGTGAGTGCAGCGTTCGTCCGTGTTTTTTGCGTGTTCCTTCTCTGTGTGTGTGTGCTTCTTCGCTGCAATATGAATCAAGAATGTTACCAACTTGCCCAAAAACGTGTTTTACTCAAATCTTACTCTAAGGGGCTAAGCTTTCGCCAAAATTTTATTGTTGCGATTTCCGACAACAACCTGAAACTAGCGAAAAACCGATCCCGCTGGCACTTCGTGACGCCACACGAACAAAATTTTGATAGCCACGTCTTACACATTCTTTCATATCGTTCAGCATTTGCCGAAATACGCTTTCAAAGGAACCCATATTATGCAACCACATCTGTCTTAAAAATCTGAAAACAAACACCAAATGAAAAATTGAAGGTTCTACATAGAGTTTTATTGTGCAAATTAATACAATCCCCATCAATGGGTAGAGATTGTTTCTCTTTATGGAAATTCGTAGACCAGTAAAGCTTAAAAATTAACGATGCATGCGCAGTATTGATTGCACTGGCTAGTATGGCTATATTAATAACGGCTGTTTTCGGTACCTTCGCTATGACCTTTTGCGCACGCCTAGCATGCCAGCTAATGTAGGGTACCACAAATATAGCAGAGCCTTAATTATCTGACAGTAACTCAAATGATTGCCGCCTTGGCCCCTGGTAAACCAGCGATGAAGAAATGCTTTGACATAACTTGCCGCACTTGTGTGCTCGAACCAACACAACGATACGAAGGCACCTCTTTTTCACAATGTATTTTTCCTAAATACCCCAATTTCTAATAGTTACAAGAGACAGAGAAAAATGGACTTCAGGAGATAGAGAAAAGGGGGATATAGTGAAATTTCGCAGACAACAAACCGACCTCCAGAAAACAAAAGAAAGAAGAGGTAAAAGAGCATGAACTGGGCAGGAGCCTCCACGACCAGCTCATCTTGTGCAACATCAGAACACCTCAAAAGAGAAAAAAAAAACTGACGCGGAAGAGACAGACGATAGCGAAGGTAAAAGGGTCGCTTCGGGCAGCATCAGAAGCTGGTCATAACTAACGACGCAACGACAACAAATCACAAGATTTGAAGAAACAGGCGAAATTTTAAAACTGTCCAGCATTTATATAACGGTGCCTTGAAAGCTGCTTTTGCCGCGAGCCGTGTGCGACGGTCGCCGGTGTACTCTGGCGGGCGCTGACGCTGGATCGCTAGCGCTTCTCCTGTAGCACTGCCTGTATAGAAGTAGGAGCATGGCTAAATAAGTAGACCTCGTCATATAGTATCCGAAAATATATATCCTGGAATCAGAGTAAACAGATGGCACTCAAAAAAAAAGAAGACTCGAGGAACAATGACGCTCGCTCACCTTTCAATTCGTGCCTGATTAAAGAAACAGCATCTTGCACTAATTCACCCATACTTCCAAGCTCCTGAAGTAACAGAAAAAAAAAGTGAGTGAGTCCTGTATGTGTGAGGGAGGGAGGGAGGGAGTAGCAGCGGTTCGAACTCACCACAAGCATTCAGTGCTAAAAAAACTGTCAGATCAGATTACAGTAACAGAAGTGACAGCACAAGTTGTGTGATACTGTAGCGGTATCACGCAGCTCAAGGCAGTGACACCATTATTTAACATTCATTTACCTGCTTTACTCATTAAATACCCTGCCCGAACGCTGAAACTTTCAGCTAAAAGATCAAGAACAGAGCTTGTAATCTATAGCTCTTGATTTTCTCTCTCACTGTGTTATGGATATGAAGTTCGGTTGCTATGTAATCCTTGCACGCGTCACGCCGTTAATATCTCAAGTGATGCCGACATGGCTGCAGTGCTGTGAGATAGCGACTGGTTGTACAGCACCGGACAGCAGTGGACACTCGCAATGCCGCTCGATGAGGTGCACAGTAGCGGACAGAATACAATGGGCCATGCTTCGGCGCTATTCGGCAGTTGTTTGGCAGACGCAGTTAAAAATGTCGCATGATCAAAACGCCGCAGGTGACCGGCGGGCTTCGAAATTTCGTGCTTAAGGTCATTGCATTTAGTGGAAACGTTAGACGGTGCAGCTTTCATGCAGTGAAGGTGTGCGTCCAACAGGGCGTCTGCGGCGGCGTTTCCTCGTTTATTTTTATTCCGGAGGCGTCCACATCCATAAATAACCCGCAGCGCATTAGCTACTGCACCGGCAATGCCCTTAAAACACTTTATAGAAGATTTAATAGAAGGTGCAGCGATTGCGGCCACCAAGCGGCGTCTGTATTTTGCAGTTGCTTTGCAGAATATTTTCTCCCAGCTTCTATCACGCGTCCTTCTGCCTTGCAAATAGCAAAATCCTTTTAGATTCTTCTTCGCGTTGCTAACAGCACGACACCGCAGTCAGCCAGCTCCTAAGCGCACTATTGAAGGCGCGTATTGATGTATTCGGCTAAACTGATAAATCAAGTCTGAATAGTAAAGTACTATTGCTTGCTTGGCAAGGCAAGCAGTCAATTCGCTACGGTAGCTTTCAGCCGAGGAGCCAGGGTTTTAGAAATAAGATATTGAATTGGGTGTGACTGATTCCTGAGTTAGTCCCTTCGGGGTTCAGCATGGGTGCTCTGTGACCATCGCAGGATTCTACCTAACTGCATCACTAAGGCGAAGAGCGAGCGTCGGCGCCAGTTCATCGCCGACCACCTGGATGAATGCATGGACATGTCAATCAGCCCTCTTGTACCTGTTACCTTCCAGAAGGTCTTTAGCAGCTGCTTGGCGCACGGCCTATCATCTGTGATAACTGAGTTTTTATTTATTTATTTCGTTAGTTATTTATTTATTTTGCGGGGGGATTTATTGGCCCTAAAATAAGGGGCTTCTGCCCGGCGGCTGCCGTTCCAGAGCAAGCAAGCAGCGCGCGCTCAGCGATAGCACTGCCGCTACCGCGTCGACACATCTTCGTCGTTACAGTAGCCCCCAGG